>NW_020200583.1:140701-172103 GCF_001531365.2 Cynara cardunculus var. scolymus | reverse complement strand
AAACCAAGTGAACAATTACGTAGAGGATGCTAAGATCATAGAATTCCAAATTCAAATCACACTATAATATACCATACCATTGATGCTCAATATATATATATATATATATATATATATATATTCAAATCAATATGTAACAATTAACTATATAACTCACCGAGCAACCGTATAATACCAAAAAGCTCCAAAATGAGCTCACAAAGAAAGTCCAAGCTACCACACTTAGAATGCTTCCAAAACATCAAAATATGTCCTAATTACCCCATAGAGTAAATGCACAAAATCTCATAAGCAACCAATATAAGAAACTCATGTTATACACATATCCTATTTGAACACTTTACTTAGATTTCTATGTACAGCTGCTGCTTGCAGAACTGTTTTGGCCATTTTAAACTCGAATTCATGACTTGATCATAAATAAGAAATAAACTAAACTCAATTATCTAACTAAGAAAATTGACCTCGTCTCATTTGGATTTTTCTATGATTTTATACAGTTTTTCAAAATCTGCACACTTTCAATGCATTCTTAGGTCAAAATTCTCATTTTCATACATTTTTCTCAAACCATGTCGATTCCAAATTATTCCAACTTCTGAATTTCAACTTAATATAACATATTTGACATAAACAACCAAAATCCAACTTTTATTTTATCATTTATATTCTCTCCCAAATCATTGACTTAATCAAATCAAAGTTCATATGATGAACTTGCATGAATCTTTTGAATCTAAGGATCATTTCAAGCCATAACTACTAAAATGCACTCATTTTATACACTTAAGATCAAACTCATATGAAACTCTAACTCTATCTCAACATGCAATCTATATAACAAGAATGTCAATCAAGAACAAGTGCAAAAATGGATTATACCTTACTTGATGATCAAATCTTTTAAAGATCTTGTAATGTCTCTTTGATTTGAGTTGAATCAAGCCTATGTGTATGAAAAATCGCACCTCTAGTGTGTGTGTGAGTTCTGGACTCAAATGACATGAAAAATGGGCCAAAAATCCAATTTCTTATGTTAAAACCCGAGTTGGGTTGGGTTGGGTTGACCCGGCTAGGTACCCATTTTGACTATCAACACTTAAAATATTCATAACTTTTTGCTCGGACCTCCGTTTTCTATGAGATTTTCGCCTATACGTTCATAAAGAAATAATCTATAACATCCAACAAAATATTTCAGAAAAGATCTCCCAAAAAAATCAGTTTTACGTATCTAATTGACGTGAAATTTTTCCCAAATCCTCTAATATACTCCTAAGAAGTATAATTCTAAAATTTCAAACCCAAACTCCCATTAAATCATAGGTTCTCTTATAAGGACATTATTAAAACACTAAGTAAAATTTTCCACTTTGACATAACATGTAACACAACTTCTCACATAATATTCTCTTTAACCTAATAATTAAATATACTTAACAAATAATTTGGGCAAATTATAAATTAGATGTTACAGGTTGGGGTTTCCATACAAACCATCTAAAGCTCTTTAGAGGTAGAGGACACAATATACGGATATCACACCTTCCAGGCCCTATTTTTTTTATAAAAAAATAGCATATATAATATTTATATACCAAAAAGCTCATCACACACTCTGAGACCCATTCAGGCTTTTATAATACAAATTTATATATCAACTTTTGAGATGCTTTTTCATGACGATTTTTTTTATTAACCTGGATATCCAATCCGTCATGCGAGCCGACTAATCCCGGAACGACCATCTGCTTTGCAGATAGCCCGAAGTCACCGTATTTGAACCTCCGTGGCCACAAGGGGATCTTTATTCCTTCTTGGATTTGAACCTGGGACCTCCTAATACTTTTGACATTTGGAGCCAAGCTCAAACCAATCAGACACCACCCTTGTGGTTTGGTTTTTTAATACTTAAGAAAGTTATGTTTCTAACAAATGTCAAATTTATTAATGTATCGGTTTCAAATGTTTGATATTTCCACTCAAACACATAAACCGTCATTTATTCATCGTATATGCGTGTGTGTGATCAAACACTTCACTTACAATTTGTTTTTTGATGGACATTTAATGCGGAAAACCCGATTCACATGATATTCATGTATAAAAAAGAGTTAAAAAAGCATTAAAAATAGTATTTACGTCTTTTGCACGAAAATCATTAATCATCCTTTTTCAAAAATTGCATAATGCTCTCTTAATTAACAAACTTTAGGTTTGTTACACTTTGGAAAAAAAAAATGTATACGCTAAAATACAATAAAAATGTATTAACTTAAAATATATTAATTAATTTAAAAAATATTCAATATAGACCAGATATTTCTAATGGTATAATTTGTATATAAATACGTATTTTTAGATAAAGAAAATGAAATAAATAGAAATAAAAGAATATAAATGAAAATCTATAAGCGTTATAAAATGTAAAAATCAAGAGAATTCGACCTAAATGAACATATTCCACAGCCAAATTGACTTCTTAACCATTTCTTTCCAGACTTTACCCAAAAATCATTAGGTCCGCAATTATTACGGGTCCAGTAAATGACAAAATGCTAGAGTTTTTTGGCTCAGGTTCGTAATTATCACGGATCTGGTCCAAAACCCATTTTTTTTGAATCCATGAGGACAGATCTGTAAGTGTCTGCCTTGGTGGTTTCATAGGAAAATGAGTTTTGGGTCGAATCTGTAATAATTGTGGACCGATGGTTACGGACTTGACCCAAAAACGTTGACTTTTAAGATTTCAATTTTCAATGCATTCAACACCTCTATTAAGATGTGCAAATAGCAATGGTGAGAAAGAGAACGATATAGACGGAGTTAGAAAATATTAAATAAATAATAGTTAAAAAATAAAAAAAACACCGCTTAATGGTAGGAAGTTTTTTTTTAAATTCCAATTAATTAGGATAGTGTACTTATAAAAGAGAAATTACCCAAAATAACCATTTTATACACGGTACGTTAACAAAATGGCAACCTTTTGGAGATTTTCCACAAAATGACCATCAAAATTGCCCATGGACGATTTTTGACTATAAGGTATGGATGAGTCACACAATGTATGCCATTTGGGGAACAAAAATCACATATATATATATATATATATATATGTGAAATCGTCCTCATTTTGTCCAAATCGCGTAATGAGGGCGATTTTGACCTCTATTCCGTCTTCTAGTGAAGTTCTAAAGACAATTTATGATGCAACGATTTGACGAGACATGAGGGCGCTTTTCATTGGTATTTTGTCTTTTTTAGAACCAAATGTAGCATATATATAAATCTTGTAGTATTCTCTATAAAATTGTAATAATCCAACCACTTTTACTCTCGCAGCCCTTAACCTTTGAACACAAATCACCACCATTAACACAAATATGAAATCACATCAAATTGATGATGGTTCCATGTATGTTCAAAGTGGCGAGTTAAGAGTTGTGAGAATAGAAATGTTTGGATCACTACAATTTTATAGAGAATACTACAAGATTTATATCTTTACATTGGTCATAAAAAGATAAAATACCAATGAAAATCGCACATGATGTCTCGTCAAATCGTCATTGATATGTCAAATCGTTGCGTCATAAGTTATCTTCACTATAAGACGAAATAGATGTCAAAATCGCCCCCATGGGGCGATTTTCACTTTTTGAGGGCGATTTTCCCATTTTCAGATACAATATATGATTTTCCCTCCCAAATGGTATACATGTGGGACCCATCCATACCTTATAGTCAAAATCGTCACGGGAGGCAATTTTGGTGGTCATTTTGTGAAAAAGTTTTAAAAAATGATCATTTTGTTAATGTACAGTATACAAAATATTTTGGGCAGGACGAACCCATAAATATTTTCAAATGGTGGTACCATTTGATTATAAGAAAAAAAATACCATTTGATTATAAGAAACAAATATATGATTTTTTTTTCCAAACAGTGACACCATTTGACTAAAAAAATGACACTAACAAGATTCGAACTTGGATCTATGATGAAATAAAAGCCTTGCAAAACCAACTCTACAAAATAAAGCTTGTTCTCATTGTAGTTTCAAAATATATACAGTAACACACAACAAATTAATACGATTGCAACTTTCACGAACCTAAATTTTTGTACTATTTGACGAAGAAATAATACGACGGAACGTGTGAATGTAACTACCATACTATGTCCGTCTTATTTTGGATAATTTCCCTTTAGAACATGGACTTATTTATTTATTTTTAGACGAATTAAAATAGAGATTATTTTGTATGAATCTTTCAATCAGTCACCACCACCACCACCACACAGGAGAGAACCCTGGTTTCAATCAGGAGTGGTAGCAAAGATGTCTTCATCGCTATCTTACGCTGCTCCCATTTCCAGACTCCCTTCTTCTCATTCGCCAAATTCAACACCTCTCTTTCCTTCTAGCATCCGTTCGCATGTATCTTACCCCATTTCTCACACCAATCGGTCAGCTCTCTATCATCATCCCTCTGTATGTGCGTTTTGTGTTGAATTCATCTCTGAATTTTAGTTAAAATTTAATTTTTTGATGTTTTTTTTGAAAAACCATAGTGGGGTTTCTAGGGTTCCTGTGAATCAATTAACATTCTGGATTGCGTGGGAGAAATTAACCGAGCAGTAATCGTAATGTTTGTTGTTTTAGGTTGCTTAGTTCAACTTTAGATGGGGCTAATCTTATCTCACTTTGTTGTTTTTGCGTGAATGTTGATGCAATTTCACCACAAGTTTCTATTAGTTGGTATCGGATTTTGTAAATCTATAGAGGGGTCGCTTCAAATCAACGAGTATGCTAGGTGTGGGTGTGTATGGCATAGTCAAAGTGATTTAGTAACTATAGTCGTATTCATTGAGTTTATTTGATTTGTAATTTGAAAATCTGGCATCATTTTTGCTTGTGGTTAAATTTGATGAATAGATGCATTTCGATTATGTTTCTTAGAATCGGTGATGTTTTTGTAAAGATTATTGTTGGGGGTATTTTTCTTCTAGTTTTCGTGTACGTTTACGAAGTCCCATTTGTGTTGAATTTATGGTAACCCAACTCAAAGTATGGTGTAATTAACCTAAATCTTGATGTTTTTGTGAAAAAACTGTAGTGGATTTTCTAGGGCTTTTAGTGAATCAATTATCATGATGGATTGTGTGTGTGATTCTGTAAGAAACATTTAGTGAGGAGGTTGTAATGTTTCTTGTTTTGAGGTTACTTAATTTTGACTTAAAAGTGTTGCCAATCGTAGCTCGATTTCTCGTTTAGGTTTCAATGCTGGTGCAATTTGTTTACAACTTTTTTCTAAATTATAATTGTTTTTTCTCAAAATCCTTTGTGGGTGTAGATCTAATCAATGAGTATTGTCAAGTGTGCTTTTTATGGCATGGTGTTAGTGAATTGCTAATTGGAGTATGAGTGGTTTCGAGGTTGTTTGATTGAACCTGAAAGTTTGGCATCAATTTTATGTTTGTGAACCATGAGGGCCAGCTCAACTAGCAAACTAGGGCTTGGGCTAATGGGGTTACTTGAGATGCATGCAAGTTGGCCCGGACACCCATGGTTACCCAAGAAAAGTCAAAAGTTTATGTTTGGTGAAATTTGTGAATCAATGTGTTTTAGTTCACTAAAGATAAAGGGTTTTCACTTATAGATTCGAAGTTGGTAAGTAATCATGATATCGACTCATATTGTTTGTAATATGGTTTGGCATTGTACCGGTAGATACTGATATGGGAACAACATTTTGTTATTCAATTGTACTTATGAGATGTACTGGACAACCTAGAAGGCCAAGATATAGTTCCGAGCCAGGGTTAGGTAATGGAAACAACCGCTCTACTCTTTAGGGTAGAGGTCAAATCTGCCTATATCTTACCCCCTAACCCCACCTCCGGGTGGGACATACTGGTTTCGTGTAGTTTGGTTTACTTGCACTTTAATTCTATACGGAATCACCGACTAAACCACAGAGTTGGATGCTAATGTACCTTTATTCTTTTTATTCCTTTTTGATATGTTTGGAAATGGTGTCATTATTGGAAAAGTAGTCATTGTCATGAAACATACATTGATATTTCGAGGTTGGGATCTACCGCTAATCCATGGAGGTTGGGATCTACTGATAACCCTTGACCTCCGGACCCTACTTTTGAGTGGGATGTACTGGGTTTGTTTGGTTTACTGTTTCAAAAGCAGACAATCACAATTTGATTATATATTCAAGAAGTTATTTGCTTTAGTTTCAAATGTGTGTTCTTTACATTGTCTAATGAGATGGCTCTTTTGCAGCTTGTTGAAGTTTGGTGTCAAATGCAGCTATGCCGATGCAGGCATAAAGGACACCAATTCCGTCACCATAGATGTTGAAGCAAATATCAAGGCTGAGAAGGTCTGAATATAGCACGTTGATGAATTATTTCATTTCATTTTATATTTTTATGTCAGCGTGCAGATAAAGGTTTGTTCTTTTATCAGATTGTAGTGTTGGGGGGCAGTGGCTTTGTCGGTTCGGCTATATGCAAGGCTGCAGTATCAAGGGGCATAGAAGTCATAAGCCTAAGCAGGTGCTCCAATTACTTTATCAAATTGTTTAATCTATAACTCTTTCTCTTAGCCAACTTATCTTGGTTTTTACTCGACTTCCTTATTCAAATTGCAAAACGGGTATTTAATTGTAAAGGGTCTATTCAAATATAATAATTAGTACGCATTGTCAGCCACGTAACCCTAATTGTGTCACGTAAATGAAGTAGATGACCTGATAAATAGTTTAAAAGGTTGCTTGATACCCATTGCTATAAGCGTTTCAATCAAATTTTTCAGGTCAGGACGGCCGACTACCTTGAGTTCATGGGAAGATCAGGTGACTTGGATCACGGGTATGCTAATGATTATAATGCCATTGAACAAGTGATTATATCAGTTTAGATAGTTATAAATAGTCAAGATGAATGAAAAGATTAATCCCTGTTAAAGGGCTGGTGCAGTTTAGCAGCCAGTTGAAATATCGAGAAGTAACATAGATTGGGACTATAAAGCAAAATACCTAAAATACCCCTCAATAGTACTCACTCCTTTGGTCCATTTGGGTTTTTTTTCCCTTCCTCTGGTAACCGTGGGTGTCTGGGCCAGTTTGAACGTAGTTTGATTAATCCCATGGGGCGCTGAAGATAATAGCCAGTAAAATCCCCAGTGGCCCTAAGAAGCTCCAAGGTCTAGCCTTTATTTGTCAGTTGAGCTGACCCTCAAGGATAAACCGTCCATTTGGGTTTGGTTTGGTGCTTTTCGGGTTCTTTTTTGGTTGACCACAAATTTATTCAACTTTACAGGAGATGTTTTCTATGTAAATTGGGATGAGGTACTTCCTGGTGCTACCGCGGTGATTTCAACCCTAGGAGGCTTTGGTAGTGAGGAACAAATGCAACGAATCAACGGTGAAGCGAATGTTATTGCTGTAACCGCTGCCAAGGAATATGGTATGATACTTTTTCCCGTGTCATGGTAACATGAGACCGACACATATTTGGTAACATATTGTTGATGACTTTAAGCTTTTTTGGCCTCTTTAACGGCAATTTGATAATATTCCTTCGTTCCAGAATAAATGTCAACGATGAAAAAGGCAAACAGTTTTAGAGATTAATTATTGAACTTTATAATCAACTACTCCCTCGGTCCTAAAATAAATGTCTACATTTCTATTTATATTTGTTCCAAAATAAGTGTTCTGTTTCAATTTTCAAAAATAGATGACTAAATTCTCAAATCTATCCTTTATTAATGCACAAATATTTAAGAGTTGCGAAGAGAGAGAAATTAATTAAGGGTAAAGTTGTCATTTAGTCAACTAAAAAATGTAATAATTATGCATGTTTGAAACTGTGTGTTATTTCTACTGTGGAACTTATTTTGCCGGAGGGAGTATATGACAATTTTTACCCTTAATGATAGAGGGAGTAATGAATTTCTCCATCTCATGAATAAGGACACAACTGGAAAGTAGGCACTTACTTTTGAAAGCGGACACTTATTTTGGGACACACTAAGGGGTTGTTTGGTTGGTTTTTTATTAAGTCCCTGTATGGGTAAAACTGTTTGTGTGGATGAATCTATCTGTATAGATTGCGAAAGGTTTTGTTTTGAGGGTTTTTTCATAGGTGGAAGGAACATATTTTTTAATTGGGAGGGACAGTTTGGAAAAAAACTTGGCTTTCTGCATAAAGCTCCCCCTTAAAAGCTTACCGCATAAGCCACTTCCTATATTATCAAGCCAATACCAAACAGTCACGTATAACTGACCGAATAAGCTGTGAGTCCCGTTAAGCTCGTTAAGCTACTAACAAACATGCTCTGAAATAGAAACATGAACACTTATTTTGTGATTGAGGAAGTAGTATACAAATAGTTTATTGACTCCATTTTTCTTGCAGGAATTCCGAAGTTTATCTTGATCTCGGTGCATGACTATAACATACCGTCATTTCTACTTTCGTCTGGGTACTTCACAGGAAAGCGAAAAGCCGAATCTGAGGTTCTTTCCAAATACCCAAATTCTGGTAATTCACAACCCATCTTTTCACATTTGGCATCTGATTTTTGCTTAAACCATTAGGTCTTGGCCTAGTGGCCACCTCCTTCCATAAATGCCTTGCCTTGGGCGTGCCCACCCGGGTTCTTTTCCAGGGGAGGACATGTTGTCTTTTCCGGTGCTTGCTTATGAGGTATGGCAAATAGGGTTCACAAAATGTGGACCACGGGGCCATGAGGTCCCCACCATTAAACCTTTTTTTTAAGAGTAATCTATTAGGGTTTTTTTTTAGTAATTTAGCCTTTTGTTAACTTGAAGATTATGGAGAAAGGTACGCTTTCGGTCCCAAAAAGAATCCAAGATTACCAATTTGCCCGTCAATAGTTGTAACGATATGTCGATAGCATTGATCTCTGTTCTAAACTAGATGTCCACAATAGAAAAGACATAATTTTAGAAATACGTGACTAATGCACTTTTTTTAATTAACTAAGAGATAAATGCATGAAATAGCAACCTATTTTCACAAATTTCTATACTATAGCATTTTACTTTCATTTTTTCTTATTACAGGCTTACAACAATGTACTTTAAAATTATTTTTTCATTACGGCATCGTACTTTGAAAATCTATTCGTTATAGCAATGACTAACCTGTTACCTTTTAAATCGGTTAACCCTTTTACTTTTTTTTACTTGTTTGGATTCAATGAGGTGATGTGGATGACGTCGACTAAAATAACAAGCAAAAAGAAAACCTATTTTAAATTATTATCTATGATTTTCATTTTTCATTGCTATGATTTAAAAAAAACATTTAATTTTTTGACTTTTTCTTATTAAATTGCATGCAAATTAAATATTCTGGAGTAAAATATTTCTTAAATAAATATGATATATTATCTTCGAGATAACTATTTAAAGGTAACACTTCTTATTTTATGTTTCAAAAAGATACATATCTTTTAAAGTTCTTTTTAAGATGTTCGAGATAAATTGTTATGTATAATTTTTTTAATATTGTTATATTAATGAATAATTCAAAAAAATCTAATTAATTTAATATATTTATACGTCAAGTAATTTTTTTTAAACAAGTATAATATATTCTTTAAAAGATGATATTTTTTGGTAAAAAAATAACAATTTTCATTATTTTTTTTCAAAAAATACATATTTTTAAAAAATATCAGTGAGATAAATCGTGTTTTACTAGTTTTATTAATATTAATATATTAACGAATAATTTAGAAATTTTTTAATTCATTTAATATATTTATTAAATAATATGTACAATATCTAAATAATAAAATATTAAAATTAAAAGTACAATGTTGTAGTAAGAACTAATAGATGCTATAATAAAATAATTTTGAAAGTACAATGTTGTAATAAGAAATGTCACATCACTAGTACATGTGGACAATCTATGTGGACAATGAGGTGGCATGGAGACTTGGTATAATGAGTAAATTTAAATCAAAAGGTTACCTAATGCTATAATGGTTAAAAATTTTAAAGTATAATGTGCCACCTCATTTTTAAAATAATTTGAAAGGTCATTGTTGTAATAAGAAAAACTGGAAGGACAATGCTATAATAAGGAAATTTATGATAGCAAATTTCTATTTTGCACATTTTGCCCATTAACTAAATGATGATTTTACCCTTAATCATAGGAGTAAAAGATTTCTCCATCTCATAATTAAAGGTTGAGTTGGAAATTAGGGACTTACTTTTGAAAGTGGACACTTAGGGCCTGTTTGTTAGCATCTTAATGAGACCTACAACTTTTTGTCAGCCATAAATGATTGTTTGGTAGTGACTTAAATGATATAGAATATGGCTTATTCAGTAAGCTTTTAGGGGAGAGCTTTATGCGGAAAGTCAAGTTTTTTTTCTTCCAAACCTGCCCCTCCCAATCAAAAACCACTCCTTCCATCTATGAAGAAAACCCTCCCAAATAAAAACCTTTTCATTCTATTCAGACAGATTAATCCACACAGACAGCTTATCCATACAGAACTTAATGGAAAACCAACCAAATAACCCCTTATTTTGGAACAAACTAAAACAAAAATGTGGACACATCCCGTCAAATGTTGTATCCTCTTTGTTGCGGTATGCAAAAATACTCTTCAATAACGACAAAATAAATGACTCTTTCTGTATTGATTTAACGATCAAATCCGTAAGTTGGTTTCGAATCTTTCCATAAAAGGAAAGTGTCGATTTTCAAGAAAACAAGTATTAGGAAACTTGATCAAGTCTAGAGATTTTACTTAACGCAGGTGTTGTATTAAGACCTGGATTCATATACGGAAAAAGAAAGGTGGGCGATTACGAAATCCCGCTCGATTTGATAGGCGAACCGCTTGAAAGATTTMTCMGTGCCACGWCAAGCTTCACCAAACCKCTGAGTTCTCTACCAGCCKYTGATCKASTTTTMGCTCCTCCTRTTWGTGTCGATGATGTTGCAGTGGCTGCAGTAAATGCAGTAAAAGATGACGATTTCTTTGGCATTTTTACAATCAACCAAATCAAGGAAGCTGCCGGTGGTGTGAAAGTGTAAGCGGGTGCGATCGTGGCATAGTCGATGATGCGTNAAAGTTCTTGTCGTACATCGGTTTGAAACGTTTGATATTATCACTTAAACACATAAAGTGTCGTTTATTCACCTTATAAACGTTTGATATTACCACTTAAACGAGTATTAGGAAAAAGAAAGATGGCCGATTACGAAATCCCGCTCGATTTGATAGGCGAACCGCTTGAAAGATTTATCCGTGCCACGACAAGCTTCACCAAACCTCTGAGTTCTCTACCAGCCGTTGATCGAGTTTTAGCTCCTCCTATTTGTGTCGATGATGTTGCAGTGGCTGCAGTAAATGCAGTAAAAGATGACGATTTCTTTGGCATTTTTACAATCAACCAAATCAAGGAAGCTGCCGGTGGTGTGAAAGTGTAAGCGGGTGCGATCGTGGCATAGTCGATGATGCGTATATATAATTATATATAGATATATCGTATAGCATATCGATATACGAAGTTGTAACGAGTAATTACTGCATGATATGCAATACAAAGATGCATTATGAAGGCTTGTAATTGAGAATTAGAGCTCTTGATATATATTTAAATGAACTTTCTCCATTTGATGCTTTTTTAGGGGTTATTTGTTTACCTCTTAATAGTTCTATTAAGATTCAATTTCTGAATCGTTAAAATGTGAATCTTGTTTGGTAAATAAAGTCTGTCTCTTAATGGTTTTTAAACCCTTTGAATGATTTTGTATCATGGGTTTCCTTTAACCATTCAACGTCCTAATTTCGTTGTAAATAAATACCAAACAATTATATTTCATTTTATACTTTATAATGAGAGTCTCTTAATCATTCTGTACCAAATCATTCAACAACTGTCTAACAACCTCTTATTTTTAAATGGGAAGGAGTATGATAAATGAGCACGGGAATGCAAATGGTAACAAGTTTCATGGATTTATTTTATTGCATCATTATTAATGATTTTTATATAAGTTTTTATGGAATTTCAAGGTTTGGTTTGGGACTGGTTATGTATATGACTGAGGGGTTGTTTGTTTACCTTTTAATAGTTCCATTAAGATGCAATATCTGAATCGTTAAAAGATGAATATTGTTTGACAAAAAATGTTTATTACTTAATGGTTCTAAAATCTTCTGAATGATTTTGTATCATGAACCTTCTTTAACCATTTAGCACCATAATTTCATTGTAAACAATTACCAAACAATTATATCTTATTTTGCACTATATCATGAAAGCCTCTTAATCATTCTGACGACTTAATCATTCTATAACAAACCATTCAGCAACTGCTAAACAACCCCTGATGTTTTTTTTCTTCTTCAAGTTTTGTACAAGATTTCCACACTTTTTTCAAATAAATGTATTTTTAAAATGTATTAGAATACTAAATTTCAAAAATCATAATTAAAAAAATATTCCTAACACCCCTTGTAAATACTCCGTTAGTACGAAAAGTTCTTAATGTTAATTAAGTGACCCGTTCTCCAATATATTAACCTTTGTGTAAAAAGATTTTTAAAGAATATATTTTTTAAAAACCGGCCGAGTTAGGACCCAGTTACTAGGCCTAGGATCAGTCCTACGATATGGCCCGATTTTAGAAGGATCGACTCAAAATCCAACCTGAAAACTGATTTTTGACCATTCTCTGTTTCAGAAAGAGATGATATACCCTTTTCTATAAACAAAAATAGAAAGTTTTAGAGAAAACTTTGAATCGATAATTGTCTCCGAATATAACTGTTTTTCAAAAAAAGTAGCAGTGCCTCGTGAACTCGGTCGAAGCCTTGACATATATGTATTTCTTTCAATATATTTGTTACATGAACTTTATAAAACAACCGTTAATACGTTGTTTTTTTTGGTATAATATCAAAATTTGTTAGAGCATTATCAGTACCCATTATATAAATTTTATTTGGTGAGTATAAAAATCTTGTTTCTTATATATTATAAGAGCAACTCCAACTATACGTTAAAATAGCGTTTTTATTGTTATCTAAGCTCCAACCAGCCGGCAAAGAGAACTGCTTTTTACTACAGATAGGAGAGAGACGACGAATATGTTTTTATTGTTCTCTAAGCTCCAACTGCTTTTTGCAGATAGCCCGGAGTCGCCGCATTTGAACCTCCATGGCCACAAGGGGATTTTTTTCCCTCCTTGGATTTGAACCTGAGATCTCTTGGTCCTTACTATATTCATCCGGTGAGGTAATGTTACTTGGTAAGCGCTTACCCGTGTAAACGTTTGGTGTACGGCCCCTAAGCAGCACATGATTTAAAGAACTAACCACAAAGGTTGAGAAATAATCTAACACATATTTGTATCCTTGATACAAATGGTATGAAATTACGTCCATAGTAGCGTACATAGACATACGATTAACCATACACTAGATTTCATAGACAGCGTAGATTCTTCTCGTCTTACACAAAATTAAGTTTCCGGGCTGTGGAGGATGGAATAGTATATATATATACTAGTTGTGTACCGCACAATGTAGTGGGATGTAAACCAGAAATAGAAAATTTTAATGAAATGTTTACAAAGTAAAACCCAATCCAGAAACAAAAACTAACATTGAAATAAACCAATAATGTGAAAACATATCAAATGCATATGCATAACACATACCTAATAACGTTTAAAACAGATTAAATTGGTTTAACAATTAAAGAAATTAAGCAAAATGTTGGGTGTATGAATGGTAAAGCTTAAGGGGTTGTTTGTTTACCTCTTAATAGTTCCATTAAGAGGCAATCTCTGAATCATTAAGAGGTGAATCTTGTTTGGCAAAAAAAAGTTTGCCTCTTAATGGTTCTAATACCCTCTGAATTGTTTTGTATCTTGGATCTCCCTTAACCATTAAGAGCCCTAATTTCATTGTACAAAATTACCAAACAATTATATTTCATGTTGGTGCATTATATCATGAAAGCCTCTTAATCATTCTGCACCAAACCATTCAGCAATTGCCAAACAGCCCCTTAGTATTTCCAGGAATAGTTTACTTATTTCTAATTTAAATTTTCATTTGATTATAAAAGCGTCTGATATGTTTTAACATTATTCGGTATGTGTTATGCATATACATTTGATATGTTTTACTATTAGTGGTTTATTCTAATGTTAATTTGTATTTCTAGACTATTTTACTCGAACATGTCATTAAATTTTTGTTTTCAGTTTACATCAAAATTTTAGATGCTACTTCAAAACTCAGCTATTGGCAAAAATCACGAATATAAGATATTATGATTAAAACGTAGTCTATCGGTAATCTCGAATACTCACAAACAATCAGGAGATTGCTTCTTGCATTGGTTGACTGCTTTCCCGAGAACAGCGGCTGCAACACGCTCCTACCGCTGGTTACTTTCCTTTGGGAATCTCTTTAAAGCTTGAATCGGTGCTGTTTTCTTTGGAAGGAACCCGCTCGATTTCCTCCCTGGTTGTAAGAGGAGATGAAGTTGACACTGCCGGTTTTCTCTGTTCTGAGAGGTACCTACATATAAGAACACAAGATTACACTAGACCTTGATAGAAGCATGCTCGGAGAGATGCCTACTAATGGAAGAGCGTGTTGACTGTGGTTTAAGTTTGACCATTTTAAGATTTTCCCAAAATAGCTTGGGTGAAAAGCTTGTTGAGGTTGATGAACAGATAAAATATTTTGGGCACCACATATTATAAAAATTGTTTATTTGGTTCCTGTACCCTGGGGGTGCGTCTGGCACGTAGGACATGATGGGACTGTACAAAAACTTGTTGTCACACGTTAGGTGCGACAATAGACCGGGACAGGACAAGATCCAAGTGTGATAAAAATGCAATTTTTCTGTCCCACAAAAATATGTGACAAGATTGGTAAATTACTAAATTACTCACGTCACACCCTAGTACCTCTATGCCATATAGTGGCAAAATACATAAAATTTAATGGTAGAAGGGTCAACACTTATATTCACTCGATGGTACATGAGTGGACCAAATAACTTTTCGTGGTATTAACCCAAAAGAGTTTTAGATTTTCAGGGTGGCCAGGGATTTTTATTCTTCATTGGATTTGAACCTGGGACCTCCAGGTACTTTTGACCTTTGGAGCCAGGCTAAAACCAATCAGACACCACCCTTGTGGTTATGCAAGTAATCATTGATGTCCATGCAAGTAATAATTGATGAAATATAAAATGCTGGGGTTGTATGAAAAGAGCATGCAACACTACTTACTTGCCGGTGTGGAATCCTGCAGAAAACCAAGCATTTAAGACAACTGAAAGATCCGTTTGAGAAGTTCTGTCTTGTGCCACGTTTGTTGAACCCGTCTCTACTTCTTGGCCTTTCTTTCCCTCTGCAAATCATACACAAGTCAACTCACAATGCTACTTTATCACATGCATAATACTGATCAAATAAAAGTAGAAATCAGAAACAAAGGGGCCATTTACTAGGTAAGTGGTTGTTTGGTTGATTTTCCATTACGTCCTATATGGATAAAATTGTCTGTGTGGATTAATCTGTCTGTATAAATTGAGAAGGTTTTTGTTTGAGAGGGGGTTTTCATAGATGGAAGGAGTGTATTTTTTAATTTGGAGGGGTTGGCTCGGGAAAAACTTGGCTCTCTGCATAAAGATCCTTTTAGAAGCTTACTGAATAAGCCACTTTCTCTAAGCCACTACCACAGTCATGTATAGCTGACCAAATAAGTTGCGAGTCCCATTAAGCTGATTAAGCTACTAATAAACAGGCCCTAAGAGATGTTTACCCAGTAAGAGGTGAGGTCGTTTACCATACACTCTGACCAACAAATGACATTAACCAAGATGTTGACTTGGTATGGAAGGAAAGGCGAGGCTCCTTACTCAATCAGCGCTTATCCAGACCACACCCTTACTGGTTAGCACCTACCAAATTTTTGTTCATAAACGCTCCCCAAGTTGAGCAAGAATCAAGAGAAGCGGATATTAATACATTACAAAATTAAAATATTCACCAAAAAGCATACCGACCTTTATCTACCTCAGGTATACCAGAAGTTTGTGTGTTAAATGAATGAATAGCTTGGTCCACAGCTCTCATTGCTGCTTTAATAAAACCACCATCTTCTAAAGGAGCCGGGCTTCCACTATGAGCTAATGCTGTACTACCAACACAAGTTTCACAAGAGGAAGCTGCAGCCAAGGAGGTGCATGGTGCAGTTGAGTATGGACATACATAGGGACGACAAGAACATATGGGAGGGCCGGAAGGTTGGGGTGCAGGCACAGGATGATATTGAGAATCATAAGCAGCACCATAATCATAACCATAACCATAACCTTGATAGTCCCAATTGCCATATTGGGAAAATTGTTCTAAAAGTTTTTGTCTTTGTTCCTCTACAGCGTTATATTGGTCGAGTAAACGTTTGTAAGCTTCTGCACTTTCTGCATCAACTTGAACAACAATTGATGGGGGTGTACATTTGTCAATGACCTCCGAAGAACATTTTTCAGCAACTGAAGAATCTGTAGCCTCTCTTGTATGTGTTATGTTCTTTGTCATGTCTGTGGTTTTATTGTCTGTCTCCACGTTCGCACTATAAACAAAAAACAGTCGATTAAGATAAACTCAGGAACAGAGATACTGACATTCGATACACACACATACCTTTTAACTTCATTACTTCCATTCATGATGATAGGTGCATTTTCTTCTGTGCCTTTTGTGATTTTTTCTTCCTTAAGCAAATCCTCGTCCCCTCCTTTGCCATGCATTATCTGAACATAGAGGCAATTCATTGTGAAAAGTCAGATAAAGAATGTGCATTTACTACGTTTTAATTCGATATCTAAAAACACCACAATAAGTTTGGCGGACCACGTGGTAACATTTGGTTGGTTGTCATAGATTTGCCTCAAGAATTATATGCCAACAACAAGACTATACTTGACTTCATAAGTATCCTAACGCAGAGTAACCCAATCCAAGATACATGAGGTCAATATCTGGTAGGTCTTGCAAAACCGTGTTGTATATAGCTAAACCCATGGATCGATACATGAAAGTTATACATTATAATCCTGTATGCGCTCGGTGAAGGCTACATAAGAGGTGTAGTTTGCAAATGAAAAGTCCCTTGTGCCTTAACTCTTACGTTTTTTCTTTTTGAAGTATATAATATTTATATACAGCAAATGCAACAAATAAACTCACACACCCCCTCATCTTTAGTGAGGTTTGAACCCCTGACCTCCTAGGAGGCCAAATACTATGATACCGCTAGACCAAAGGCCCTTTGGTTAACTCTTATGTTTATGTATGCTAAAAGTCTATAAATTTGCTGTACCATATATCTATTGTTGATTGTTATAAGGTGCTCGAGCTTATGCTTATTTAATATAGTCAAATAGATAGAAATTAAAATCTTAACCTTACTTAGCATTGGCGAATTTATTTATTTTGCTTAAGAATGCCAGGTGATATCACCAAGTTTATTTTACTGATTAGTCCTATCTGATTGTGTTTCGACTTTTGCAGATGGATCATTGGTAGTTTTTAAACTATGTCAACCTTTGGAGCATAGACAGATAGAGGCATAAGTTTCTTAAGCCGACAATCCTACCAAACATACACTATCAAAATTATTCAAACGCATGTATTTATCTACAGAAAGGAATTAATCGATCCGTAAACTATTATCCCTCTGGAACAATACATACACATTTTCAAGTGAACAACACACTGAATGTATGACGCAAAACCTAGTTTTTTTTTTTATCTCCAAAACAACAAATTCAAATGAGTTAATGGATTTGAATGCTCATTTGAACACATGTAACCGACTTTCAAGAAAACTAGGTCATTTTCCTGCCATTAATAAGGTCTTCCACCATGGATTTTCTACTGCTACTGCCTAGAGTGATGCAAATTTCAAACAGAACTCAATACCGATAGATGCAACTCACGGTTTTTGAAAGAAATAGAGAAAGACAGACCTTGTATTTGGAAATAGCATCGTCGAAAGCTTTGACGAGAGCAGAATCGTCCCAGAGTTCGCCATATTTCGCCATTGGTTTCTGCAAGTGTGCCGCAATTGAGGCGTTTGTGTTCGCTCTGAAGTTTTATAGGGGGAGGATTCAGGGGTACAAAAGAATTGATGTGTTTTCCCCTTTAACTTTAAAATGTAACACTTAACCCCCTAGAGTTTAAAAATCGCAACATGACTACGGGACCGTTTACCAAACGCTTACTCGGGTAAGTGAACACCAAGTCACGTTGACCAAGAATCTTACCCGGTAAGAGCAAGACAAGAACCAAGAGTCTTGTCCTATAAGTGAAGGTGACGTAAGCGCTTATCGGGTAAATTGTTGCATACGATACCGTTTTGGTGGACTAAAATATTACCCGGTAAGTAAATGATAGTGTTAAATTTTTATCGGTAAACGCTTATTGGGTAAGTGTTTAGTAAACTCACTTTGTCTCTAACACAGTTCATTGAGTCAAACTTTTTATCGAGTAATTTCCTCTCGAACTCGATTTGTGCTTGATCAACAAGGATAGGCCTATGAAAGCCGATAAAAACAATTCATTGACTTATTCCGGTATGACACCGGTAATAAGCACTTTTGAGTGTTTGGATAAACAGCTTATATCGATGTCAAACCAATAATAAGAAGTTTTTGAATAAGTTAAACCATTCTAACTTATAATAAGTTTGATAAAGACCTTTGTAGAAAATCATAAGTTGTTTCAATTAAGCAATCCCAAATACCCCCTAAGTGGTGACGCAATTTGACTATAAAAATAACTAATTTTTTTTTATAATATTAATAAAGATATGTTGGTTGGTTCCTTATCCTTGCATAAAAAAGATAGTCCTTTTTACATATATTTTTAAAAAAACAAGAGGTATACAAAAGAACACAAAAATTTAACTTAAAAAACAACAAATTCGACAACAGTGGTACTCGAACCCATGCCTTTTGTACAAAGGCAAGAACATTTACCATCTCTATCATTAAAGTCTTGTGCTAATACTTCAGTTTAAAACATAATACGATGACACCTAACAAAACAATCTAGTGACATTCATTAGAAACGTAATATTTTCCCCTTACAACAAAAAATGAAGTGTTGGCTCGCCCCACCGTGTCCTTCAATATAGGTTTGCCTCTGCCGAGCAGGGTCTCGTACACCTACTCAACTGATTTTCACAAGTAATTTTTTTTGGGGTATAAAAGAAACGCCCACTAATCAAACGACTCCGGATATTAGAAAATACAAAAAATATCAACCAAAAAAACAAAAAAAAGTCGCTTGAATCAACCAAATAACTTAAAAAAATCTTTCAAAACAGTGGAAATTCGTATAAAAAAATATCAAACGACTTTGCGAGTCTTTGATTTATCTTGAAAATGTATATGTTCAACAAAAATAACGAGTCCGCCATTGTTGATCGAGTCAAATTTTTATCCAATTTAATTTATAAAAACTCGACTCTAATTCTTATCGAACTTTTCGAGCAATAAGTATGAGCTAATACTCTGAGCTCAGCTCTATAATATACCGAACATGATTGTAGCATGTCTTTTTTTTTTTTTTTTGAGAAATATGACTTTTTGGTATATATAGTAAAATATATAAGAGCAAATTGCATGAAAAAGTAACGTACGTTAACTTGATTCATATTTTGGATAACGTACTTTTAAAACTTTCATTTTGATATCTAACATGTAAAGTTTTAAACATTTAATTAACCAGATAACTGGTTGAAGACTAAAAATGTAAAATTTTAAACATTTAAGTACTCAGATAACCAGTTAAAGACTAATTTTAGATTAAAAAAATCCATTCTACTAACCATATCAACAAATAATACTTAGTTGAATACCACATCACTCGTTACATCAACATGATAATCGGTTAATACTTCAACTAATTATCCGAAAATTTTAAAGATATATCACCAAAATATGAATCAAATTAAAATACATTATTTAATTTACCCTCTTTTAACAATGAAATAAAGATTTTTGTTCCTTGCTGTTCAACATCGCATCTTCATCTTCCTCCACACTCACAAGGCACCATGAAAAAACTTTCCTTCTCTCTTTCATCATCAAATAACTCATCCAAACCCTCAAAATCCACTTCATATTCTTCACAGAATCAACACGATCAATCCGCAAAAAAGGAATTCGTCACAGAGTTCGATCCATCCAAAACCCTAGCCGATTCCACTTCCAAAACCCCATTAATAATCCCCCCAATTCCCAACGAGTGGAAACCTCAAAACAAAACCGAAAATACCGATCCGCCCTTCAAATCCGACGACCCAAATCTCGAATTCGAAGTAGAACCAAACTCTACCGTCGAACCATTCGACCCCAACATCATCAAAGGCCTCAATCTCCGTTGCAAGAAAGGTTCTGGTTCTGAATCATCGTCTTTGATTGATCAATTGATGTTAAAGAATTTGAAAAGGGATCTGGAGAGGTTGCCGGAAGATAGAGGTTTGGAAGAGTTTGATGATGTGTCGATTGAAGAATTTGCTCCTGCTTTGTTGAAAGGGTATGGATGGTATGAAGGAAGAGGAATTGGGAAGAATGCAAAAGAGGATGTGAAGGTGGTTCAGTATACAAAATGGAATGCAAAAGAGGGGTTAGGGTTTATCGAAAGGGTATGGATGGCATGAAGATTTCCTATTGTTGTCATCATATGATCTTTGAATTTGTTAATATGGTATTATTATGTTAATTGAACTATTTAACTCGAAAACCAAATACTTAGGGGGTGTTTGATTGCTTATAAAAACAACTTATTGACTTATTCCGATGTGGCACTGGTAATAAGCATTTTCGAGTGTTTGGATAAACAACTTATACCGGTGTCAAACGGGTAATAAAAAGTTTTTGAAGAAGTTAAACTCTTCTGACTTCTAATAAGTTGATAAGAGCTTTTGTAAAGAAACATAAGTTGTTTTGGATAAGCAATCCCATATACCCCTTATAATTTGAAATCATTTTGGTGCATGTGGGTTATTCAGTTTTGGAATTTTTTTGACACCCCTAAGTTTCTGAATCTGCCACAGCTCACAACTATATTGTTAGAAGTTATTGGGTCGGCCGTATGGGGTTGTTTTTGTTGTTGTTTGTATGTTCGTGTTCAAGCCGTGTCAATTTTACAGAAATAGAGTTGGGATTTCTAGAGATCGATCTACTTTCTCCTGGTCCGTGCTGCGTTTGCTGGTGTTTACACGTCGAGAACTTGGGACTGCCAGCGTGCAATACTAAAGTTAATACACACACCAAGTGTTCGACGAAATGTCAGACTGATATTTTCAGAGTTCAGTTCGAGCTGGAGTCCTGGGATCAATCAAGTTTCCTGTTCCGAAATTCAGCTCAAAAATGCAGGAAAAAATATTATCTGCTATTCATATAACTTCTTTTTGTTAACCATTGGCATCTGGTCATTTTATACGCACCGACTAATACCTGGGTCAATCACGAATAACATGAAGTTATTGCAGGTGAACCTCCATGGTCAAATAGGTTTCTCATACGAAACAAATAGGCCGAAAATGGACTCACATTGCGCTTAGTTCTTAGGTGTTTCCATGCTATTTTGATACCTCGAAAATTGGACAAATTCTTTTTTCTTAAGAACACATACATGATCCACCACTACAAAAGGATTAGTTGGTAACCACATTCCTCTCAGTAGGATTCGAATCCAGACGAAGTTATGACCATCTGTTAGAGAAAAAAAAGGAGTGTCAAAAATCGTGTTAATTTATTTTCAACATTTTTCTATGAAATCATGTAAAGTTTATGATGGGTGTTGCACGGTCAAAAGTTGACGAGGCAATGCGAGTCACGTTGAAACAACTAATAAAGGTCAGTGGACACGTTATAGTGGCCACATTTCTTAAAAGCGACCGCACAGAAAGTATTTATTGTTTTTGTGAAGTGACCATAGTGATAGTTGATGGATTTGTTATCAACTCTTCCAAGCTTTGATGATCTATCGATATTATGAGCATGTTTCATTATTCCTATGTAGCACGTATACTGTATCGATGTGCTAACTGTAAGTCGCTCTCATCGTGCAAAACCCATATTTCTATAAGGTTGTAAAAACTCTTCCAAGTTTTCTTGCATCATCTTCGTCAAGTCCAATCCTGAATGTTAGACTCAAATGTAACACGTTAAAATGATCAACTTGTCATGGAAGGTTTCCAACTATGAGTGAGCAAATGTGATAACAACCGATGTTTTTAATATATCAAGAAATATAATTTACATAACTGGTTCCACTATTTACAAAAGCTACATTACAAAGTATCTACCAAATCTTTCCACAAAACCCTTATACAAAACTTGTATATATAACAAGTGTCCCAAATACAACAGATAACATGTTATCCTAACATCTCATGCAGACAAATATAACTCTTCACAATTTCCCTTTTCCTTTATCTTTTGGTTGTGCCCGACCTGTAATGTATATTTTCAAAACACCAAAAATGAGGGTTCGACCTTGAGGTCTATTGATAAATCCTTTTGTTGGCTATTACAGGATCAATAATCACCAAACACATTTATAAACCCATATTTTTATTAGTAACAAATATTCAACATTTTAATATAACCAATCTCTTTTGTTGCATCAAAATGAAGGAACATTATCCAATTATCGCATCAAATAGCCAAACAATTCATTTAACACATTCTGATAAAACTCATCGCATCATATAAATGAAAACATAATTTCCTCGCAATACACTAGTGCGAGGACCCCATCTCATCGCATCACATGAGGGTGATAAACCAACTTATCATATCAATAGGATGCGATAAATCAACTTGTCACATCACACTGGTGCGACAAACATAACTCCTCGCATCACAAGAATGTGATAGCTTTAAGTCATCACATAACATAGATGCGATAACTCCAAGTCCTCGCATCATAAAGATGCGACAACAGTTAACAGTTTGATCAAAAACCCATATTTTACATTCCATTGATTATGCCACCTTTATCCTGATATGCATCTATTCTTAATATGTCACCCTTATTACAATCACATGATATAAACATAATCAAAATCCCACAATTATGCTAAGTATAACATCCAAAAACAGTTTTATATCATCCTCATATAAAGAATCATACAGTTCTAATTTCAATACCATAAAAGGAAAGTTTGTAAAATAACTCACCTTATGATCACAAATATAAAGATATGAATATGAACAACAACAATTATCCAAGTCAAAATTACAGAAGTTCTCTTTTTTTCCGGTCTTAAAAACACATACACAGAAAGTTCACCTTTCCTTTTACTTTCTAAAAGCAGGTACTCCCCAAAACCAATGAGATAAAAATAAATACCTCATATACTCCTCCATAACAATTAAAAGGTGGTGGAAGCTTTTTAAAAGAATTAAGCATATAAACAAATTAACCCCCTCGACTTTTCACCATTTTTCAAAAACAACCCAGAGCTTTATAATTGAAAAACCGATTATCACGGTTATTTTGTCTGTATTATTGGGGGGGGGGGTTTCTTGGTCCTCATTCGACTGTTCTTCGTTGGTTCTCTTGATCTTTCGCAGGTTGTTTTGTTCGTATTGTCTTTTTTGCTTCTCGTTGTTGTTGATGTTTAGGTCCCTGTTTGTTGACCCATACTTTCTTCTCGCAAAAAATGTTATGAGGTGTTTTCTTGTTTCCTTGTTGGCTCGTTTCGTAATAAAATTTGTTTGTCTTTAAAAAAAAATCACATGTTTACATGCATAATATTTGTATACATGGTCTTCTTTTAAGAACTTGTTAATTCGTGAAAAAACATCTCTATATCTCTCCTCTTTAATTTTTTTTGATTAACCTGGATATCCAACCCGCTATGCTAGCCGACTAATTCCAGGGCGACCACTTGCTTTGCAGATAGTCTGAAGTCACCACATTTGAACCTCTATGGCCACAAGGGGATTTTTATTCCTCATTGGATTTGAACCTGAGACCTCCAAGCACTTTTGACCTATGGAGTCTCAAGCTCAAATCAATCAGGCACCACCCTGGTGGTTTCCTCTCTAATATTTTTTTCTCTCCTCTTTCATCTTTTCATAACATACACATGCACGCATATAATTTTACATGAACTTAATTAAGTTGAACACATTGTGAACATTTTCTGTTATAGTATTGTTAACACACTCTGAATCTATGAGATTCGTTGTAGCTTATGAACATATTGTGAACACAAACTAAATCAATAAAACCAAATCTAAAAATACCACTTGTTAACACTCAACTAAGGTGTTTATATTGTTTTCACAATCTCCTCACCTTGTGTGCATACGAGGAGGTCTCAGGTTTAAATCCAATGAGAAATAAAAATCCTGTTGTGTCAGGTTCAAATGCGGTGAATCCGGGCTATCTGCAAAGCAGGTGGCCGCCCTGGGATTAGTCAGCTCACATAGCGGGTTGGATATCCAGGTTAATAAAAAAAGTCCCACATCTATCCTCAAGATTTTTTTTTGAAGACTAATCTAATACGATTCCACATACGCTCACATGCTCAGGTCTATCATATAAAACATCTTCACCTGTCTAGCCTCTGTTGGAGAGAACATGTCAGAGTCTCACATCGACTAAAATTGGACCATTTCTTCTCCTCCGTGTCTGTCAAAACACTGATTCTCTCTTTAATAACTCTTCTACAGAGTAATTTACTGGAGTTCCATATATTTCTGATTCATTATTTGTGATTTATATATCCTCATTGTGGATTATTAATTTTACATATTGTTTTATAATATATATATATATATATATATATTAATATTTTACTATGGAAAAAATGTAAAGGTTTATGGTGGTTGTTGCATGGTCAAAAGTTGATGAGGCATTCCAACATTTCTTTACAGCACAATAAAGCAACCACTTGGAAACAATAATGTCACAATTATGTGACACTCTTTCTTCTACTAAATATTTTATATATATATATATATATATATATATATATATATACACACACAAACAATCATTTACAAACTTATGAAACATTTTTCATATAGTGTTTCACATATGAAACGATACAGATGCTGTATTTTCACACGTGTTATTATATGAAACAACATATGAAAACTGGTTTATTAGTTTGTATCATTTATTGAGTTTATAAATAATTATGCACACACACACACATACATACATATATATATATATATATATATATATTATGACACAATGTGTATTGTTTGTTATACATTGCAAAACAATACTGTAATTTCTGCATGCATTGTTTCACAATTTAAACAACACATGATTAGTGGGAATTCCCGCGGTTTTCAACATCTTATTGGTTTTCGTGATTCTCAATCGTTTAATGGTTCTCATTTCATTAGAATTACCAATACTTCTATAGTCATGTCATAACAATTACTCTGTATATACTCACGGAGTAATTGTTATGACGGAAATAGTATCTGTTTACAACTGAGTCTCAATCATTTTCGTATACCCATTTAACCCAAACATCAAAAACCGAACTTTAAACATAATTAGTTTATGATTGAGTGTCAGTCTTCAACAAACAACGTCTTATCAGCCTTGCTTTTTCCTCAACAGAAATGGAATATAAGAGAAAAGAAAAGCAAGAAATAGTGAATGAAAGAATGGAACAAAAGTATATATTAAATCGAAAGAATGATGATTAAACAAAAGGGCAATTATGGTAATGGGTTCTTGTCAAAAGATTTGTAGGTCACTAAAAATGACCATTTTCTCTTAGCTCAAAGTCATTGCAAAAGATTCAATATGTTCCCCAACTTTTAGTTTCTCCATATCAAGTCTTTTCTTAAATATACTATATGCTTAATGTGATCAATCATTAAGATGGTAAGTATTAAGACCACTTAGCTTATTCACATTCTTGAATTGATTTGGGAATGATTGGTCAAGATCCATATATTCATATGTGAATTTAGGGATGCAAAGTTTCCATCTTTAAATTGTTATTGGCTGAAGCATGTACTTAATTCTGCTTTAGAATTCGTTTCAGTTGTCATTTTGAATTTGTTTATCTCTTAATAGTTCCATTAAGAAGCAACATCTGAATCATTAAGAGGTGAATCTTGTTTGACAAAAAAAGAGTATGTATCTTAATGGTTCTAAAAGCCTCTGAATGATTTTGTATCCTGAGCCTCCCTTAACCATTAAGTTGTCATGATTTCATTGTAAACAATTACCAAACAATTATATTTCATTTTGCATTATATCATGAAAGTCTCTTAATCATTCTGTACCAAACTATTCAGCAACTGCCAAACAACCCCTTAGTTTGACAAACTAAGACAATAATTTTTATAGCCAATAACTACATGTAAACATCGTATATGTGCTTTTTAGGTGGAGTGAGATCTGAAACCGGAAAAAAAAGTATACACCAATGCAACTTATCCACGTACTCTTACTAACCATAGGGATAATGGACGATGCATACATCTTAATTTATACGATTGGGTTATCTTATACATGGTTTGATGCTTTTGAAATTGAATCATTACAACAAAATTGGGTTTATAGAACACCCTCAATCTCTAAGTGTTCCAATAGACCGTTTTATAGGACTTAATTTATAGGACCAAAATATAAAGCGCTCTATTTAAAAGTGTTGTAATAAGTTTATATGACGCTTTTGAGCGTTTTAACAAGTTTCTTAGGACATTTTTAATATAAAGTGTCGTATTAGCAACTTTATAAGACATTTTTGAGAAAGTGTCCTATAAACTCAATTTTTTATAGGACATTTGTTTTTATAGGACAAATTTTCAAATAGTGTCCTATAAAGCTGATAATATGACGTTTTATATTAAAAATGTCCTAAAAAACTTATTATGACGTCAAAAAACGTCATATAAACTTACTTATTACAATGCCTTTAGATATGACGCTTTATTTTTTTGGATCCTATAAACTAAGTCTTGTAAATAGGTCTATTAGAACGCTTAGAAATTTGGAGTGTCTTATAAACTCGATTTTGTTGTAGTGAATCCTCTTATAATCATAACACGTTGCCATTTATTTGATTTGCTTCCTTTGTATCGTATGGTAATTATGCTACACTTATTTCAAAAAAAAACTTTCTTTTGTTGTCTGTATAATAATAACAGTAACTGAATGATTCATATTATTCCATCCAAAACTAAACTTTCTACATTGCGTTACTGATATTAAATATTATATTACAGGATTTTATTTAACAAAAAAGTATGTCGGTATTTGAGAATAAATATATTCTTTTCAAAATTTTATACTGTTTAATAACTTTAAAGAAAAACAGTCGAGTCAAAATTTGATGATAATAATAAAAAAAGGAACTGGACATCTAACATGATACTTTGTCGCAACTAGTGAAAGAATGTTTATATCTAAGCATTAGATTCACGTAGTATATTATAAAGATTTCGTTTTCAATAATTCGTCTTTTTGACTTGTCATCGGTATTTAATTAATTTGTTGATAAGTGATAATTTCTATTATTCTAAAGTAAATCCCGTCTTTCGACTTGTTGAAAACGTGGTCTCTTTGTTATTATTGGTTTAACTTAAAGAAATTGACGTTATCACTTTTCCACAAAACTTTCTAGGGTGAGACCGGTTTATGTGTGACGATCAATCCTACCTCTGTTATTAATTAGATCCGTGAGCCTTATATTTTCAGTACCGAGCTACTAATATCTTTCACAACGAGCTACATGGGTTTGACATTTCAACAATCGTTTTGAAATTTGAACAATAATATGAACGTACTACCAATCATTTACAGTGTAAGACTTTTGATATACCTACAAAATTAACAATATGATACCTAAATACATCTTGAATACTAAAAGTGATTTCATCGTTTTCACGCTAAAGAGTTACCAAGTCATTTTCTGAACATATGGCACATACGCTAACATACATGCAATAAATATGCAATTTAAAACCACAAGGGTGGTGTCTGATTGGTTTGAGATTGGCTCCAAAGATCAAAAATGTCAGGAGGTCCCAGATTCAAATCAAAAGAGGAACAAAAATCCTCTTATGGCCACGGAGGTTCAAATGCGGTGACTCCGGGCTACCTGCAAAGCAAGTGGTCGCCATGTGATTAGTCGGCTCGCATAACGGGTTGGATATCCAGGTTAATAAAAAAATGCAATTTAAATATATGCATATAAGTTGAAGATGTATTTGATTATGAAATATTTTATCTTTATTCATTAGTGAATCTTGCTTCAATGCAACATAAAAATAATCAGAGAGAGGTATTTGGTTAGATGTATTAACCAGTAATTAATGAGAATGAAAATAATTGAAACTGTTTGGTTTTAAATAATATAATGAGTTCATTCTTCTGGAAACCCAAATTTTCATTTCAGGTTAAATTGGGGGGAATGGAAATTCATTCTCATTTTGATTAATCCATAACCTATCATTTATTTGACAAAATCACCCTTGTAAATTACATTAAGGGGCCGTTTACTAAACGCTTACCCGGTAAGTACTTACCAGATAATTTTCCTTACCGGGTAAACATGGCAAGGGTCAAGAATCTTACCCGGTAAGAGCGATGATAAGGATGGAGTGTCTTACCCGGTAAGGGAGGGTGATGATTCTTACCCGGGTAAGCGCTTACCAGGTAAATTGTTGTATAAGATACGTTTTGATGTACTACAATCTTACCCAATAAAAATAAATTATAGTGTTAACTCTTAATGTTAAGCACTTACTGGATAGACATTTAGGTAAACGGCACCTAAATAATATATTTTTAAGACCCTTTATGTGGTAGGTAAGTCTTACCACCTTTTAAAGAAAAAAATAAAAAGGAAATTTGTTCACTTTCTTTGTTATTTTCTTAGCATAAAGTGAAATATTGACTTAATAATTTAAATTTAAATATAATGAAATTATTGTTTGATTCAATTATCATATTTCATCTTTGAATTTGTTTCAATTTAAATTAAATAAAAATTAGATTTTTAATTATTTGTTTCATTTTTTCAAAAATAAAATATAATAAATTCTACAGAATGCTAAATAACAGAGGTGGATGTAGTCAAGTGCAGCAACTCAATGGATTGTGAATACTGATTCCATCGTGCGTTTGTTCATTTCCCGTCATTCATCCAAAGTATATCCGCAAAGCGTCTGTTGATTACTTCTTGAAAGACAAAATTTCATATCTATAACTGACATGGAACAATTAAATGCTGCAAAGTATATCCCTCTTTCTGAAGGATAAAGTTATTGGTGGTTATATCTGATTTCTATAATAATCGATCCTGTTACTTGATCCATTTGTTGTTTACTGACTTATGATACCAGATTTCGTCTAATCAACCGTTTAATGGGACCTTGAAAAAAGTTATCAACCTATTACCGGAATAACGTTTGACGAACACGATATATTTTTTGAAATTATCAACCTCGAGCCTATGAACGAGTTAATCGATTGTGAGCTCGAACCCTATATTGAAAAAGTTATTCGAGCTCGAACATGATATATTTTTCTGAACCCAACTCGAGTAACCTATTACCGGAATAACGTTTGACGTTGACCATAAAGTTATATATGAATTTATTTCACCCCTATTTTCAAAATAGTATTTTCCCTGTTTTATGATTATTTGATTAAATACTTAATTTTGATAAATAAGGGTCCGTTTACCAAACGCTTACTCGGGTAAATGAACACCAAGTCATTTTACTTTACCGGATATGGTAATTGGTAAGGATCAAGAATCTTACCAGTGTAAGAGCGAGACAAGGACCAAGAGTCTTACCCGGTAAGTGAGAACAACGACTCTTACCACGGTAAGCGTTTACCAGGTAAATTGTTACATACGATATTGTTTTGGTGGACTAAAATCTTATTCGATAAGTAAATGACAATCTTAAATTTTACCGGTAAACGCTTACCGGGTAAGTGTTTGATAAACGGACCCTAAATCATTTATTTTTTGATAGTATTTTTAGATATTAATTATGGTTCTTACACTTTTAATATTAGAATTTGAAAAGCTTTGCAACTTCTAAGATAATTTCATAATACTTTTACAATTAAAAAAAACTAATAAAAACAACAAGATGTAAGTAGCCAACATACTATAAAATATTAAAAAAGAAAATCAAACATAAGTGACTTTTGTTTTTTTAAGAGGTGCTGAATCTGAAATCTGATTTCACTTTTGATTAATAATACGTGGATCTGAAGTTTAAGTAAGATTGTTTGTTTTTACGTCAAAAGTCTGAGATTTGAATAGATTAAACTAGTGCAAAAAAAATAAAAGATAAATAATTTTTTTGCAAAAGTATAAAAGTTTTTGCTAACAAACTTTTCCAGCTCCCAAAATATATATAAACCATTTGGTAGATGACATATTAGAATTAAAAGGTATTAAGGGATACGTTTACCACTTAAAATTTCAGAGGACATTTAGAGCATTCAAACTCTTATTTTAAAAATAAAACGAAAGCTCTTAATATCCAAATGTCTGAACAAATCAGACTTCAGATACACTAAAAAGTAATTTTGAAAAAACAAACAGTTACATAGCCTCACTTGGTTTCCCCTTATACTTATTTTGGGTTTTTAATTTTTTTATACTATTTAAATATATATATATATATATATATATATATATATAGGTGAGTTATCATGCAACCTTTTACATTTGTACAACCAATACAACCCAATCTCAACCGTCTCTTTAATTTGATGAATATGTGATTTCATAAAATTTATGATTGGTTTTTAATATAAAGTATTGATCATAATTAATGAACTTTAGTCATCTTCTATAAATATTCAAATCATAATAAATGAACTCTTATCATTTTCATAAATATCTCAATTAATTGGGTTGCATTGTTTATACAAATGGACATGGTTACATTTGAAATATATATATATATATATACATATACATATATATACATACTAGTTGTGTACCCGCGCAATGCGGCGGGAGCCATGAATTTTAACGATTTTGAAGTTCTACTGGTTTTATAAGATAAGATTTAACGATGATATAGGTTACACTTGGTCTTTACATATTAATACAATTTGAATAAATAAGAGTTATGGTTCCAATTACAGACTATCGATGAAAAAAATTGTATGACAATTTAAAATACAATATATTTAAAATCCAACATATTTAAATGACTCCACAAATGTGTTCGATTTACACCAAGAGCAAGAAACCAAGAAACTTGAGTTTTAAGATAAACACTCAAAACCAATAAA
>NW_020200583.1:132386-133713 GCF_001531365.2 Cynara cardunculus var. scolymus | reverse complement strand
TTTAATTCAAAATTGCCAAAATTATAAATTTCCTAATTTATCWATTRATTTGTGGTTAATATTGGTTCTCACAGTTACCACAAACTAATTAGTTCTCATTTGATTAGGCCCCTATATATATATATATATATATATATATATATATGTAACTCCCAAATCATTAATTGGGAGTTACAAATCTAAAAATTTCAATAATTGATGATTATATAATATTGATATTTTTTATACGTGTTCATGTTTTGTAATTTCGATTTATTCTATCCACAATGATATTGATTTTGTAATTGTTAAAGAATTTCCGATTGTAAAGATTTCGATATCGTTCGAGTAATATGGATAAACCTATTGGAAAACAGATCGACAACAATGAAAATGAAAAGGTTAAAATCGTCTACAACTACAATCGAAATTCGAATTCATATGTAATTGTTAAAGAATTGTTCACAAGTGTTCATATTGTAATTGTTAAAGAATTGTTCACAAGTGTTCATATTGTGTTCATATGTACACTAACTGCATATCTCAACATTGGCTTGCTCCTGAATGTTTTCATAATGAATGAACTATTGTTCACAGACTGTTCATATTGTGTTCATACCTGTTTTTTTTATTTATTTACTTTTATGTAGCAACTATTTTTATTATATTCATAATGCGTTCATAAATGCTATACAGTCCAAGTTCATATATATGTCAATTTTTGTTCGTATTTGACACAATGATTCATATATATATGTGTGTGTATGTGTGTTCATATGGTTCTTACATTAACAAAAATAAATTAATAAAAATAATGAGATTTTTTGATTTTGTAACTCCCAATTAATGATATGGGAGTTACATAAAAAAGAAAATTACATAAATACCTTTTTCCCCTTTGTTCACATATGTTTTTTGAAATTGTAAATTTAAAAATTTAATTTTTTATCATGATTAAACACAACCTTTTATTGTAAGAATCAATGGCCAAGATTGGTTAACAAAGTTAACATAATAATCTTGGTTAACATTTGAACCAACCCCTATATAGATATGTATATATACATGTATATATATATATGTATATATACATATATATATACATATATATATGTATATATACATATATATATATATGTATATATATATCAAGTTCCCAAGATTAATAAAAACAAAACAAAGAGAAACCCTAAGAAATATTCAGCTCCCCAATTAATTACCCATTATTTATATATATCTATACTATATTATAAAACATTTGACAAAAACTTTTAAAAACTACTTTTTATGCATAAAATACTATTTATTAATGCATATTACTTAAAACTCAATATCACAAGTAGATCAT
>NW_020200583.1:97927-131610 GCF_001531365.2 Cynara cardunculus var. scolymus | reverse complement strand
TTAATATTTTTTTTCCAAAATTTTATGATATATTTAAATTTATATTCTATTCAAAAATAAAATCATTATTGCTTTCTTAAACACATAAAATCGTATTATAACATCGACAAAGACAAATAATAAAATAGAACATTAAAATCGAGATGTGTCTCGCTGCATTGCGCGAGTACTCTTCTAGTATATATATATAGGAGTGATCATATGAAAACCGCCTTCATTTGTGTAAACCGTGCAAACCACCTTCATCTGTCGATTTCATTGTTTAATCTTATGAAATTTTTTCATGAAATTGTTTAATCTTGCGAAATTGTTTCATATAATACTTTTTTTTGATGAATTTGTTTCATATATGGTTATGAAATTGTTTCATATATGGTTATGAAATTGTTTCATATAATATTTAATGAAATTTTAATGAAATTGTTTCATATAATTCTCTAAAATTAAAATAATGAAGATGATAATATCCATGATTAACACCCCTCACAATAAAAATGGTTAATCAACCTCTCATAATTACAAAAAAATGAACAAAATGAAAAATTATGATTGGTTGAATGTGGTTTTCACGGTTTATAAAAATTGAGTGGTTTTTATTTGAATGTTCCCATATATATATATATATATATATGGGTTAAGTTTCAGTAAAAATAGAAGTTACGGTAAAATGGTTAAGAAATATTTCTATTTTGGATGAATATTAATTGAATCTTAATGTTAATGACATATATCCATATGTAATCTATCACTGATTTAAATTACCCACCAACTTTTGTGATGGTTTTATGACTGAATCATCCTTTAGCAATAGATTTCACAGGGAAAAGTTCGTAGGAAAAAAGTCTTTCATTTGATAGTGATTAAAAATAAAAATCAAATCCAAGGAGGAACAAAAATCTCATTATGGTCATTGAGGTTCAAATGCGGTGACTCCTGGCCATCTGCAAAGCAGGTGGTCGTTATGAGAAAGTGAGGATGGATTATTAGTCCACAATTCTCACGAAATGTAACAACTTTCTAAGACGTCGCGACACCCACTCGAACAAACGTAGTTGGATTTTGGTAAATGGAGTCGCAACGGGAGATGATGTTTTTTCTGAAAATATTGGTTATTCCTCTTACCCCCAAGTTAGATAACAAACTGCTCAAACTGAAGTCTGCAAAATCTGCTTTAGCCAAGGTGAGGAAATGTCGTCCCTTGATATAAGAAATGTATTACAATCTATCTCAATTAATTATTTCATGGCTAAAATTTCGTCATTGCGCCCTTACGCTGTGTTCGTGAAACCTATTTTACGAAGGGAAGGAAAGAAAAGAAAAACTCGTATTCTCGAAACTTTTTTAAGAGGGAAATGAAAGTAAAGGGAAGGAAAACATTAATAAATTTTCTCCCAAAACTTTCTTACCCAAACGTGGGAGGATAGGGAAGGAAATGAAAGGAAATGCATTAAGGGGCCGTTTACCAAACATTTACTCGGTAAGCACTTACCGGAAAAATTCAATACTATTATTTACTTACCGAATAAGATTTTAGTAACAAAAACGGTTTTTTATGCAACAATTTACCCGGTAAGAGCTGACTGTAGTAAGAGTTATTGTCATCACTTATCGGGTAAGACTCTCGGTTCTTGCCTTATTCTTACCGTGTAAGATTTTTGGTCTTTATCGTATTCATCTGGTAAGGTAATATAACTTGGTAAACGCTTTGGTAGACGGCCCTTAAATATTTAAAAAAAAATGTTAAAATTATAAAACTACTCGATCTTTCATTCTAAATGATATATTTTAAAGGGTATATTGATAAAAATGACATATTTCCGTTCCTTTCTCTCTTGTTCAAGAACATGAAAAAATATTTCCTTTCCTTTCTTTCCCTTTCGAGAACATAAATAAAAAAATTCTTTAATTTTCCTTTTTTTTCTAGCCTTTATTTTATTTTCCCTTCTCTAAAATTTAAAGAACACAATATTATGGACCATTTACCAAACGCCTACTCGGATAAGTGAACACCAAGTCACATTACTTTACCGGATGAATATGATAAGGACCAAGAATCTTGTTCAGTAAAAACGAGACAATGAGCAATAGTCTTATCCGGTAAGTGAATTTGACGACTCTTACCACGGTAAGTGCTTACCGGGTAAATTGTTACATACAACACTGTTTTGATGGACTAAAATCTTACCAGGTAAGTAAATGATAATGTTAAATTTTATCAATAAATAATTATCCTTAAATCTCTCATACCCACAATGTAGTCAAGAACAATTAATTTAAAGATGGCATCCAATTTCTTTTTTACAATTTAATACATAATATTTCAGTGTTTAACAATAATTATAGACAAACTTTATAGATTAAAATGGAATTCAGTTATATAAAGTAATAATCATTAAGAAAACAAGCAAAATTATAATACAACTTTTTGAAACATGTAATAGTTTACTTTCTATCTACAAATTAAATTATTGCAACCTTTTAAGACTCACTACTATTTATAATTAATATATATATATATATATATATATATATATATATATAGGAGTGGGTTCAAATAAAAACCACTCAATTTGTAAAAACCGTGAAAACCTAATTCAACCAATCATAATTTTTCATTTTGTTCATTTTTTTGTAATTATGAAAGGTTGATTAACCGTTTTTATTGTGGAGGGTGTTAATCATAGATATTATCATCTTCATTATTTTAATTTTAGAGAAATACATGAAAAAGTTTCATTAAAATTTCATTAAGTAGTATATGAAACAATTTCATAACCACATATGAAACAACTTCATCAAAAAAAGTATTATATGAAACAATTTCACAAAATTAACAATTTCATGAATTTTTTTTATAAGATTAACGATGAATGAAAGTAGTTTTTACGGTTTTTACAAATTGGAGTGATTTTCATTTGATCGCYCCTCTCTCTCTCTCTCTCTCTCTCTCTCTCTCTATATATATATATATATATATAAAGTTGTCTTCACAACGTTTTGCTGTAAAGTTTCAAGTATAAAAAATGGTTTTATGGATCTCATGAAAACATATTGGTCTCATGTGATCTAAATCTATATGTATATATATATATATGTGTGTGTGTGTGTGTGTGTGTGTGTATATATATATATATATATATATATAGGGTTGAGTTCACATGAGATCAAAGGGTTTTCGTGAGACCCGTAAGACCAATTTATGTTCATTGATCAACTCTATAAGCTAATGATCTAATGGTATAAAGTTGCACGGTGACAATTTTGTGATTATAAATGTTCAGATTGTAGATCTAATCCAAGGATTAAGAATTGGCCTTACGGGTCTCACGAAAAACCTTTGGGAAGTCTATATATATATATATATATATATATATATATATATATATATGCACATAGGGAATGGTTCAAATGAGAATACCTTCATTTTACGAAAACGCGAGAACACCCTTTTACTATAGACAATCACATATAATACACATGTGATACTAAATCGGAGATGTGGACGATTTTCGGCGCAATCTTGGTTGCGGGTCAAGTCGCCCCTACACCACTAAACCCCTTCACATGTATTATCACTTGTGATATTGGTGTTGCTGATATGATACTATAATCCATCAAGACCATGCTAAATCATAGACGCAAACAACCTTTGACGCTGCCTAAGTCGTAGAACATGTCTTCCGCATACCACCAGGTCCCCTCACGCGTATTATCACATGTGATAATTGTGTTCTCGCGTCCTCATAAAATGAAAGTATTCTCGTTTAAACCTCCATCTATGCACATATGTATCTATCTATCTATCTATATATATATATCAAGATCATGTGAGACCCAAGGTGTTTCGTGAGACCCGTAAGACCAATTCTCAACCCTTAGATTAGATTTACAATCTGAATATTTATAATCACAAAATTGCCACCGTACAACTTTAGACCATTAGATCATTAACTTATAAAGTTGATCAATAAACATAAATTGGTCTTACGGGTCTCACGAAAAACTATTGGTCTCATGTGAACCCAACCCTATATATATATATATATATGTATGTATGTATGTATGTATGCAGACACTCAAGAAATCTTTGACCGAAGAGTAGGGCGATCTGGGTGTGGAATACTCTTGAGACAAGATGAATCCTATGCCATCTAATCAATCTACCATTTATTTATGCACCTTGATTGACTGCTTATCACACCCCCAACCTCCTCTTGTATATTAATATTAATATTAACATAAATAAAGCTAATAAGAATTTATTTAGACAGTTGTACCAGAAGTCTTTTTGTATTGCTAAATTTAATTCTACCTATAAATTTTCTAATTTCTTTATATTTTTAATATATGATTTAATCTTATTCTGACATAAAATAGGATAAATATAATAAAACGCTATTTACACATCTTTTATGTCACAATTAAGTCAGTTCATATATTGAGAATAAAGAAAAAAATATGTCTTGATGTTGATGTATGTAAGAAAAAAAATTCATAGATAGAGGTGTATTTAACAATGAGATATATCTTCATTTTAATGTTTCATTTTATTTTTTGTCTCGTTTATATAATACGGTTTATGTGGTTTTGAGAAAAATAATGTTTTTACTTTTGAATAAAAATAAATTTGAATATATCATAAATTTTTGAAAAAAATATATCGATATTAATATCAAATTAACTATTTAAAAGTTCTCGGTTTTTTGTACAATTTCTTTAATTCATTTTTCTATTATAATTTAATGTAGGTCAAAGAGTGAAGTAATTTATTTTTGGCTTAACAATACAAGTTTTATAAAGATGATGATTCTGTTAAAACTCAATGATTATCTTAATTATATTTTAGATTTTTTTATATTTAAAATGAAATGTTTATTCTGTATTTGATTATATTTATCTGCAGTTGGTTATACGAATTTAAAAATATAGTTTTAATAAGTTGTACTTACACATAATTTACTTGTAATATTAAGTTTTAAGTATTATGCATTAATAAACAGTACTTCACAGGATATATAACACATAGTTTATACATAACTTCCATTTGGGAATACAAATTGGGTCTCAGTCTACAAACAATCAACTGCTTGAAATCTACTACAAATTTTTTGTCAAAAAGATCTTTATACCAAAAAGGTATAACATATAACGAGGAGATCAAAAGCAGACTTCATAAAATTCTTTGACAAACTTAACACATAAAACTTCAAATACTACAGTCTCATACTTTTTCCTTTACCTTCTAAAGTTGCTGCCCTGAAATACATATTTTTTAAAACAAAAAATAAGGCTTAAACCATATGATCTAGTGAACAACGCCTGCTTGACTAGCTCAAAAGGAGGCAACTGGAATAAACCAGTTCAAATAAATTCTTTTAAATCAGTAATCATACAGTAGGCTCTCAGACACTACATCCCAGTTAGTTATAAATTGGCACTCAGGCACAACCTCCCAATTAGTTATAAAGTTAGTATTCAGGCACAATATCCCTCCTAAGCAACTATACACAACAGTTAGTGTAAACAAATTGGCTTTACCATTATTCTATACAATCTCTAAGACACCTAAAGATCCCAAAACAACACGGAAGAAAACTGAGAAAAAAACCACCACAGTGAGTAACGCGACTAGCCACGCGACTCAGATCGCGAGCTAGGTCGCGCCACCACTCTTTCGTCTCTTTCCTCCCCTGTTCAACCTGCAACTTTATAAATCAACCCAAAATCCTTTCCAAAATTGTAACATAAAATTTATTTAGGTTTCTACTCAAAAACAACACTGACACAATTTTGCATAAACAAATTCATAAAAACATTATTGGAAACAATAACAACATCCATCTCAAAGCATAAACTTCATTTAACCATGGTATCCAAGAACTCAACTAAACTAGAACAAAAACCCACAAATAAAACCCACTGCTCTCCAGGAGCAAAACCCATCACTCACACCCAAATTTGGTTTGAAAGAAACCTCATTCAGAAACAAAAATGAGGTGGTGGTGGTTTTATACCACCATAATTTCAAATCATACCCTCATCTATAGGAAATCAACACATAAAACCCCTCAACTTTCAAATCTTCTAAAATAAATAACCTAAGGGTATTACAACATCTTCCCCTTAACATAAATCTATCCCGAAATTCAGTTATTCGAACAAACTCTTATTGCGATATCATTTCTGATTCTGATTCCCAAATAGTCTCTTGACCCTTTGTGATATCATTACTGAACCTTTACTAATCTGATTTCTTTGTTTTGCAACCTTTTGACTTTGTAAACAATAATAGCTTCTGGTTTCTCAATGAAGTTCAGTTTTTCGTTTACTTGTGTTTCGGCTGACGGTATTGCCTTTTAACTGTAACTTCTATAAATAAATATGCATAACTCTTCAAATAAAACATTTATTAATTGTTCACAATGTGTATTTAAGTATTTACACAATATTTTGAGGGATCTTCAAATTTTTTTGGTTTTTTGTTCTTGGTACTGTTGTGGCATGTTATGTTCACAAGATGATTATAATTTGTAAAAAATTAATAGGTGATCGTAATATGTAAAAAAGTAGGTGGTCACAATATTTAACTGAAACAATATATTTGATAGTGGTTCACATGGTGATACTACATGATTTTGATTTTGGGTTCACCAGAGATGCTTGACGGATATTCAAACTTGATTATTCATATTGTTCACAATGAATAATCAAGTCATTACAAAATGTTTTTAATGATATGTTGTTTTTCGGTTTTTGTGTTCACTTGTGATTACAGTAGGTTCCGTTATTTGGTTATATTAAATCTCGTGGATCTAAAAGTTGCACGATTTTCAAAAGAAGACCCCCTCTAATATATAATATATAGAGAGTAATTGGATCTCATGGTATTACATTAAAAGCAAAGATGATCTTATTGTTGTTTTTGTTATATATATCTTTATCATGTCAGCTAATAATATTACACCAGATAAATAAAACCAGATATTTAATTCTATTGAGTTGTAAACATTTAGGTTGTGATCGAATTCAAAACCACGAATTCAAACCATGAATACGCATATCATACATACATATACTTGGACAATACTTTCACAAGTTATACATACATATATATACACACACACATATCTATACTATATTATAAAACATTTGAAAAAAAACTCTTAAAACCTATTTTTTATGCATGAAGTACTATTTATTGATACATATTACTTAAAATTCAAGATTACAAGTAAATTGTACATAAGTACAACTTATTAAAGCTTCATGTTTGAATTAGTGTAACTAACTGCGTATAAACATAATCAAATAGAGAATAAACATCTCATTTTATAATATAGAAAATCTAAAATATAATTAAGATAATTATTGAATTCTAACAAAATAATTAATTATTACAATTTATAAAAAAATTATATTATTAAATAAAATATAAATTATTTCGTTATTGAACCTAAATTAAATTATAATAAAAAAAATTGAATTAAAAAATTACGCAAAAATTGAAGAATTTTAAATAGTTAATTTGATAGTAATATTGATATATTTTTGTAAAATTTTTGTGGTATTTTCAAATTTATATCTTATTCAATGATAAAAAGATTATCGTCTTTTTAAAATCACATAAGACCATATTATAATATCGACTGAGATAAATAATAAAACAAAATATTAAAATCAAGATATATCTCGATGCATTGCACGAGTACCCTTCTAGTGTGTGTGTGTGTGTATATATATATATATATATATATAGAGAGAGAGTTTGTTTCAAATACAATCCGTCGCATTTGTACAACCAATGCAACCCAATAAATTAAGATATTTATGAAAATAATGAGAGTTCATTTATTATGATTTGAATATTTATGAAAGATGAATATGATTCATTAATTATGATCAATACTTTATATTAAGAAACAATCAAAACTTCTATGAAATAACATATTAATCAAATGAAATGGACGGTTGAGATTGGGTTGTATTGGTTGCACAAATGTCAAATATTGTATAATAACCAACCCCCCCCCCTCTCTCTCTCTCTCTCTATATATATATATATATATGTATGTATCAAGTCTATTTTTTTTTTGAAAAGGTATTCTAAGAGATGGTATCTTTAATTAATCATCTTATGTTATCAACAAGTTTCATTTTTATAAAATTTATTAAGAAAAAGATATAATTTTTGTATCCATGACTTGTGGCATATTAATTGTTCCCAATAAAAAGTATATATATATATATATATATATATATATATACATGGTTTATTGAACTAATAAGAATAAGCACTGAATTATGTCATCAATTCCCTTAGATTTCGGATATTAATTTGGATGCAATACTTTAAAGTAAAAACTTAAAAATTCAAGAAGAAAAAGTTAAAGATGGTAAAGGAATCAAGTCTCAAACTTATTCACTTTTTTTTTCCTTTTTTCATCTTTTTCCTCTCTTTCTCTATCCTACCCCCACGTCCACATACAGAAATTAAGGCCCCCCCACCACCACCCCACCCCCGCCCCCTCCCTAGGTCTCTTCAAGTGTCATTTTCACACATATACTTCACATACCATATACAACCATACCATTCACTTCATACCTCTAGCTCCATCTTTCTCCATTAAAGACACATCCCTTCTCACAAGAATCTTGATTATAACCTCAAGGGTTGAAGCAAGAACAACAAAGAGAGATAAAGTTGAGAGCTTTGCAAGTGCAAATGGAGTTCTTTCCTGCACAACCAGACCTGTCTCTTCGAATCAGCCCACCCGACACCCAACCCACTTCAACAACTTGGAGAACATCAAACCCAAATGATCAAGATCATGATTTGGATTTGGGTCATTTCTGGAAGAGAGCTTTAAGCTCCCAAAACAACCACCATGGCTCAACAGCAAGATCCGACACCTCATTCGGACTCTACTTCCCCTACCAAACATCCCATTTGAATGATTCAGACCTCACCCAGAACATGACCAACTCAACAACAAATCTTCAACAGTACCATCATCAAAAGTTAAGCTCAGAGCTAGGGTTATTGACACCCATAAGAGGGGTTCCCCTTTACTACCAGAATACACATCCTAATTTCCAGATATTAGCTCAATATCACCATCAAAACAACCAGACTTCATCAGATTCTTGCATTACTGCTACTTCCAGTAGTTCTGCTTCTCTTATTCATGGCAATAGTATCAACAATATTGCACGATCAAGATTCTTGTCTTCAAGGTTTCCTGCTAAGCGTAGTGTGAGAGCTCCAAGGATGCGATGGACCACCACCCTTCATGCTCGCTTTGTCCATGCCGTTGAGCTCTTGGGTGGCCATGAAAGTATGTCAATTCTGTAGCTCTTACAATCTTGCTGAATCAAACACAAAAATATCGGTTCTTTTGGTTTTCTAATTTGCATTTCACTTTTACTGATGTTATTTGTGTAATCATGAACTCAATTAGGAGCAACACCCAAGTCAGTTCTTGAGCTAATGGATGTGAAGGATCTCACATTAGCACATGTCAAATCTCACTTACAGGTGAACTTGATTAACCCACCTCCGATTCCATTATTCTCCAACTATTTCAAATGGGGGGTTTTGTTTATAATCTATATCCCATTTGTATTCATCATTTTCTCGTTGATTGCCATTTTCAAGAATCGTATTAATTTGCCAATTTGTTTATAATAAATTTATGTTTTAGAAAAGAAAAAAACGTAAGATGCATTATTTTGGTTAGGTATCGATGCAAAGGATCTTTATACTTTATAGTTTTTCAAGATTCATTGTCTATGTAGTGTGTGTCTCTGTGTGTGTGTGTGTATATATATATATTACATAAAGAAGGAACCTTCAAACTGAAGTCTGAAATTTTATATGCAGGGACAGAACTCCGTTTATTTATATTTGCTTTGACTTTTAACTTCGCATTATCAGAAAATCTAGATATATATGTTAAAATAAATTCTATATATTTATATATATACGTTTCCATGCAGCTGAGAGCCATCTCTAGTTCTTGGCACTTATTCTTGTTCTCCTTTTCTTCTTCTCCTGCTACTAGATCTGATGGTTCTGCGTAATCACAGCTTTCAAAATCAGCTTTTCTTGCTTTCCAGGACACATGTTTTTAAAGATTTAAACTTTAATATTGCATTCATTAATGCATACATATACATACATACATACTACTACTACTACATGCAGCCGTATTTAGTGTGTGTATGTATATATATATATATATATATATATATATTGACACACATACACAAGAAGACAAAGCCTAAGGAATTGAAAACAAAGAGATAGAGCACAAGCAAGACAAGTTTGCACACAGTCCACTGTGTAATTGTGTGTATTTCTTACTTTGAATTGAATAACAACATTAATAATTCTCTCCTTTTCAGAGGGAAACTTGAGATATGTGAAAGTACAAAAAAGGCCATCATTTGTCAATGATATATATGTGTGTATAGATGTCTAGTAGCATCACATGTCGTTTCTTAACCATGGTTAAGTCCATTGGTTAAGTTGAATTGTCTTTCACTCGTATAGACATGCAGTCTACTATAGATTCTTTTTAAAATTATATGCTTTCTTTATGCATGATATATATCTCTCACACACACATATATGTGTTCACATTTGTACTTAACCTACCTTTTATGATGCATCAAACGCATATTTCACTTTTACAAAATGGTAAATGTAAGTTTAATTAACCACAAGGGTTGGGACTGATTGGTTTGAACTTGGCTTCAAAGGTCAAAAGTATCAGGAGGTCTCAGGTTCAAATATAAGGAGAAATAAAAATCTCCTTGTGGTCACGGAGGTTCAAATATAATGACTCCGGGCCATCTATAAAACAGGTGGTGGCCCTGGAATTAGTCAGCTCGCATAGCGGGTTGGATATCCAAGTTAATAGAAAAAATGTAAGTTTAATTAATATATAGTATTTAGTAACCAACGAAAGATATATATGATGAGATCACGAATATCATGTTGCTCCTTTAAATTATATTGTGTTACGTTGTCATATGTTATTAGTTTTGATAGAAATATAATAATTTGTTTGTTCTTGTTTTGCAGATGTATCGAACCGTAAAGACAACCGATCATAAAGCATTACTTTCTACAGGTTAATCAAATAACCTATATACCTTGTCTTTTGTATGTGTTTTAGCTTGTAGGATGCTTTTATTAACTTGCGGACCCTGGTTTAATTAGGGCAACCGGAAGTTTTTGATAACGGGTCTTCAGGGGATAACTCTTATGACATAATTCTTGGCACTGAAAATCGAAGAACGGAGTTATCAACCGAACATGGAGGAGGAAGGTCTAGTGTTTATCAAGATAAAGAGTTTCAGTATGGTGTTTGGAGCAATTCCTCAAGGTGAAAACTTATGCTAATTATATTTAATTGCTTTTACTAGTAAATTTAATGTTTCTTGAAATTCAAAACGTAATTTTATTCATGAAAAAACATGTAGAGAACTTGATTGTCAGTACATTTATCAACAATTATATTTTCATGGTCGTGCGTGATTATATTGCAAAATTAAAAATGGTTATCAAGAATACTTTTGAAATTCTTTTTTCCAGTTCTTTAGCATTGCAACTATATCAATCAGGTTTCAACATCAACATTCCTCACATTTCTTGTATGGTGGCATTCTCAACACGGACTATTTCTAGATCAAAAAACGTATTAATTATGTCGTTTGTGAGTCTTGAACCCCTTGATATAGTGTTCGATCCTTTCTCAACGTACTATTCCATCTCCCTCCCGTATGCTTTGTTTCGAAGCTAACATTAATCTCTCTCTCTCTCTCTGGGGTTAAATGTCACACTTGTGTATTACCTAATTAATTAGGACTTAAGGATGGTCAATTGGTTGAATAAAGTTCTACCTCTTGATTAATGTGCTTTGTGAGTCTTCCAAAAAATAACCTCCCTTTCAAATGGCATGAAAAGGAGCTTTAAAGGAAAACATGTTTATATATATATATATATATATATATATATATATATCCCTTAAAAAAGAAAGCAAAAATCAACCCATCTCTTTCCCTATTGATCTTGTGGTCTTCAATCAAATATGACCATTCAAGAAGGGACCCATTACTTCCTATACTTGGTGCCAAAAGCTATCTCTTTGAAACTTCCTTGTACCTTGTGTCTATACATCTGTGTTTATTATAATTGTTCTTGATTCCTCCCTCCCCTTTTTTTATTAACCTGGATATTCAACCTGTTATACGAGCCGAATAATTTCAGGATGACCACCCATTTCACGGGTAGCCCTGAGTTACCGCACTTGAACCTCCATGGCCACAAGAGATTTTAATTTTTGACCTTTGGAGCTCAAGTTCAAAGCAATCGGTCACCACTCTTGATTTCCCCCCTTTTTGGTCTTGTGTACATGGCATGGTAATGGGGTTCACATGGGTTGATTTGAATCTTTTATCTCAAAAGAACAATGGTAAAGTGAGAAGGTAGCTAGCTATAAACTAGCCAATGAAATAAATAAGGCTTTCTTTATATATATGGGTTTGCTTTTTCTCTTCTTTTCTTCTGTATGGGCTTTGCACTGATTAATGAATTATTCCCTTCTCAATCTTGGCAAATGGCAATGGTTGTTTCTGTTACAGGGAAGCTTTGTTGCATGGCAAACATGGAGATTTTGAAGCAAACATACCATCTCTTGAGGTACAAATGCTATTTCCAAACACTTCCATTTATATATATATATATATATACACACACACACGGAGTTTTTCTCAAAAACATTCACTCTATTCTTATGAGAGTATAGGTCAGATCTGTATGCATCACTTTACCTTCGGGGGATATACCGGGTTTGTTTAGTTTGATTAACTTTTAAAAGACGTATAGGCTTAGCATAAAACTTATTGAAATGAAAAGGATTTTGCAACTTTCTGGTGGCATCTTCTTATAGGATAGAGTAACTACATTCTATTTGAATGAGACGCAGGAACTACATATACATATATATATATATATATATGTTGGCAATGTTTTTGGTAAGTTTCGTCTTAAAGCTAAAACTACATATATATTTGCTCCTCATATATTTTCAAACTATTTTTGTATTAAAATTAAAGTTGTATTCTTTTGAGATAGACTGAGTTTATGTGTATGCTCTTTCTTTCTCTCTCTCTCTCTCTCTCTCTCTCTCTCTCTCTCTCTCTCATCCTCTCTCTCTCTCTATATATATATATATATGTGTGTGTATGAGAGAGAGAGAGAGGTATATGTATAATAAATATGCTCAATTACCACTTAGATACTTTATACAATGTGATAGTGATCTTTAAGCTTTGCATGGGAATATATAGATACATTCTATATGTCCTAAGAATGTGATATATATATATATATGTATGTATGTATGTATATGAGTTACAAAGGCAATGTATTTGAATTGGGTAGCTAGGGAGGTCATGCATGATCCAAATATTTAAGTGCCAATAATACATTTCAATAAGCTACACTTGAAGCAAAGAAAATAAACAAAACCCTATCCCCTTCAATTCATATCTAGGTTACATCCTACCAACACTAGCTACCTACGATACTGAAACCTCAAAAGAACCTACACCCTCCAACGTATTCACTACATGTAAACCCTTCATTATGGCAAATTAATTGCAATGGTACGTACGTGGTTCTCATATATATATATATATATATATAAGAAGGATTCAAACTGCAAACCAAAGTTTCAAGTTTGATAGTTCTATATATGGTCATGATGTTGTCTTGAATTAATAATGTATCCGTTTCTTGTTACAGAAGGAAATGAGTTCAAAAGGCATGAAGAACGAGAGATCATCAGAAGTGAGCTCATCGAGCCATTCAGAGGCCAGGCTTAAGAAGCCCAACCTAGAGTTCACTTTGGGAAGAGCATTTTGAAGTGATATATATTATATATATATATATATATATATATATAGATGGTACTACTCATTTAGATATGATTGTGTTTTTTAATGGGAGATGGTGAAAAAGAAAGAGGTGCCCACTGGAAAATCAGTAGAGAAAAAGTAAAGAATGGGAAAAAGAGAGCTAAAGAGAGACAACAAGACAAGAGAGGGTACAGAAAGCAACAAAAGGGGCTAGGGTTTTCAAAACCATATATTTCCTATCAAAAATCTGTGAGGGATCCACATATATAATCATTTTCATATAATTAACCAATAATATTGCTTATATGGGTTGAGTTCACGTGAGAGCAAGAGCTTTTCGTGAGAACCATAAGATTAATTTATGTTCATTGATCAACTTTATAAACTAATAATCTAATGGTCTAAGGTTGCACGGTGACAATTTTGTGTTTATTGAGAATTCTCGTGGCAATTTTGTGATTATAAATGTTCAGATTATAGATCTAATCCAAGGGTTAAGAATTGGTCTTACGGATCTCACGAAAAACCTTTGGTCTCATATGATCCCAAGTCTTGTTTTTTATATATATATATATATGACCCTTGATCTTAGTTACTGATTGTCCATTGCTGCATGAGCCAAGATCCAAGAAGAAAACATACACGTATCATATCATTAAATTATTATGACCGAAAATTTCCCAAATTCATGAGTATGAAAGTGATTAAATATATGAAAAAGTTCGTAAAAATGACTTAAAAGTGACGATAAATTTAAAAAAAATATAAATGTAGATGAATGAATTTGAATATACTAAAACCAGTTGAAAAAAAAATTTAAGTTGGATTAAAAAGTCAACTCGTCTAAAGGCCAAGTATTGTGACATGGCTCCCCATAACTTTTATTCTCACCCGATCCCTTGTGTAAATGTATATGTATATACGTGTGTATATATACAGGGAAATGTACATTTGAGAAGTAAAAAAGTGATCGTAGTATTTTATCTGGTCAACATTTGCAGCTTTGATCGTGAAACACCGGAGAGTTCCTCGCATGGGTGAAGATAGAAGGGTAGATTCGTACTCTTATAAATTAAATAGGCGGCAAATGGATTCGTACCAGATAATGAACCCGTTTGCTGTCTATTTGTAAAAGTTACGAAACTACCCCTCTATCTTTCGCATATTCATGCAAGAAATTATCCGATATTTCATGGTCAAAGTCGTAAATGTTAGAACGAAGGAAAGGATGCTTCTTTTATGAAATGTGTAAGAGGGAGCTTTGTAGGCATGTGCTTTATGTACATGACTTGCTGAATCAAGGAAAGCAAAAAAGGAACATGAACTTGGACTTGAAAAAAGATGACTTAAAACTGAAAAGAATTTCATAACTGCATCAAACAGCAATAAAAGGCAAAAACTGCAACACATGCTGCTTATCTGCTTTTAAGCAATATCAATATATACATATTTTGAGACATTATTCGGTAAACGTTTATCCAGTAAGTGCTTATTGGGATACCGGATGAACATGGCAAGAGTCAGAAATCAAAAATCTTACTCGGTAAGAGCAATGATAAAGATGAAGAGTCTTACTCGGTAAGTGAATGTGATGACTCTTACGCGGGTAAGCGCTTACCGGATAAATTGTTGCATACGATATCATTTTAATGTACTACAATCTTACATGATAAAATAAATTACAATGTTAACTCGTAACGGTAAGAGCCTACCGGATAAGCATTTAGGTAAACGGTAACTAAATGTTACAAACCGTACAAACTTATTCACATTGTTCTTTTTTTTAGAGGACAAATTATTGAATTTATTTGATTTCCAAATAACGCATTTAATTGTTTCATATGTGAAAAAAGAACATTTGTATGAAATTAGGTAACAAAAACTTTAATTGTTTCATATGAGAACCAATAATTGGTTTGACTTCTTATGAGAAATAAAACAGTCACGTATTAAAAGGCTACATTACAACAAAATCGGGTTTATAGGACGTTCCCAATTTCTAAGCGTTCTAATAGACATCTTTATAGGACTTAGTTTATAGGACAAAAAAATAAAGTGTCCTATCTAAAGGCGTTGTAATAAGTTTATATGACATTTTTTGACGTCGTAATAAGTTTTTTAAGAGACGCTTAATATAAAGCGTCTCGTTAGCAACTTTATAGGACACAATTTGAAAAATTGTCTTATAAAAACAAGTGTCCTATAAAAAATTGAGTTTATAGGACACTTTCTCAAAAGTGTCCTATAAAGTTGCTAATGTGACACTTTGTATTAAAAATGTCCTAAAAAACTTATTAAGACGTCCAAAAGCGTCATATAAACTTATTACAACGCCTTTAGATAGGACGTTTTATATTTTTGGTCCTATAAATTAAGTCTTATAAAGCGGTCTATTGAGACACTTAGAGATTGAGGGCGTCTTATAAACCCAATTTTGGTGTAGTGTTGAAGTATTGTTTCATAAATGAGACAATATTGGTATGAAAGTAAAGTAATATAAACATTTATTGTTTCATATGAGAACCAGTAATTTGTTTGGTATCATATGAGAACCTATATCCCTTGATCGTGGCGTAATAGAATGTAAGCCATGTATCAAAGTTAATCAGCTCTTTTACGGATCAATTGCATCAAGTTCAACCATTCACGGTCTATACTTGCTCGAGACCCCCGATAATCCTAGATATGCTCGTTCACTAGAAATTACACCATGTGGTCAATGGAAAGTTTGACTCTATGAGCCCGCACCATAATGACCCCGATGATCCAATGCCTATTTCTAACTACAATGCGAGAATAACCATCTCTTTTTAAACTATCGAATCGACTTAGAAATTACACATTATGGTCATTAGCCGATGACCGAATCCAAGAGCCTGCACCATAATACCCCCAATAACCAAATGCCTATTTTTGCTTATTGTATGGGAATAACCATCCCATTTTAAACCATCAAACTAACTCATAAATTACGTTATATGGTCAATGGCTGATGACCGACTGTAAGAGCTCGCGTCATAACCCCCCCCCCCCCCCCCCCCCCCCCSATGACCCAATGCCTAGTTCTAGCCACTATACAAGAATAACCATCCGATTTTAAACCAACAAAGATCGACTCCTATGTATGTGGCTCCATTGCATTACAGTCTAAGTTACATGACCCTAAATGAATGACCACACACCCTAAGCATGTAACTTTCAATTAAATATGTCAAAACTGCATATAACTCCAAAAGCTCGACATAAAGCAAAATAAACTGGACAAAATGTCCCCCAAGACCATCTAAGTCAAAACCGAGCCAAAATCTCAAAACTCAATTGACTATTCAATCAAAGTAATTATAAACAATAAAACGCATTTAACCAACTTTTATGCAAACACATGCTCCAAAAGTATGATTAACTCAAAAACTCATCATCGGTTGAGACAAATCAAAAGCCCAAACGAAATCATACTATTTACATTTCCCAAATGTGGCTTAAACAATACTATGTGTTCCCAAACGGTTTATAAACCAAACGTACCCTAACATCAAATAGTTTCCCAAAGAAGACTAAATCATCAAAATCCCCCCACACTTTGTGGTTTATTCATCAAAATGTCCAAAACCTTCAAATAAATGGGTTGCGTTGTCTTGTTCAAATTTTTTTTTATTGTTCTTAGTCCGTACATACTCAATTTTAGTATATATACTATCTATATACTATATTATAAAACATTTGACAAAAACTCTTAAAAACCATTTTTTATGCATAAAGTACTGTTTATTGATACATATTACTTAAAATTCAAAATTACAAGTAATTTTTCATATGTACAGTTTATTAAAGCTCCATGTTTGAACTCGTGTAACTAACTACGGATAAATATAATCAAAAGAGAATAAACATCTTATTTTAAAATATAAAAAAACTAAAATATAATTAGGATAATTATCGAGTTCTATCAAAATAATTAATTATTATCTTTATAAGAAAATTATTTTATTAAACCAAATATAAATTACTTCGTTATTGAACCTAAATTAAATTATAATAAAAATTTGAATTAAAAAATTACACAAAAATTAGAAATTTTAAATAGTTAATTTGATACTAATATCGATATATTTTTTGTCAAATTTTTATGATATTTTCAAATTTATATTATATTAAAAAAATTCAAAATCACGTAAAACCATATTATAACATCGACTGAGATAAATAATAAAATGAAATATTAAAATCAAGATGTATCGCTGCATTGCACGAGTACCCTTGTAGTATATAAAGCATTTGACAAAAATTCTTAAAAACCACTTTTGATGCGTAAATTCATATATGATTATGAAATTGTTTCATATAGTACTTAATAAAATTTTAATAAAACTGTTTAATGTATTTCTCTAAAATTAAAATAATGAAGATGATAATATCCATGATTAACACTCTCCACAATAAAAATGATTAATCAACCTCTCATAATTACAAAAAAATGAACAAAATAAAAAATTATGATTGATTGAATGAGGTTTATACAATAACTTGGTTTGTAAAGTAAACCTCATCTCTCTCTCTCTCTCTCTCTCTATATATATATATATATATATATATATATATATTTCTTAACAGCAATTAGTGATAAACCCGTATTATATAATATGGGTTCAGTGTTATTGCAAAAGAAAAAGTATATGTAGACTATTAATATAATAGACAGATAAAATGAGATGTACAAGAAGTCGAAACAAATACATTTTTAACCGAGTAAAAACCGGTTGAGACGACTTGACAAAATTATATTCAGTTTTCTGAATTTCATAAATAATTTTAACATAAATAAAATACAACCCAAATTAACACATATTTATTTATACTATATTATAAAGTATTTGCAAAAAACTCTTAAGAAATATTTTTTTTATGTATTAAGTACTGTTTATTGATGCAGATTACTTAAAATTCAAGATTATAAATAAATTATGCATATGTACAACTTATTAAAGCTTCATGTTTGAATCTGTGTAACTAATTGCAGATAAACATAATCAAATATTGGATAGGTATCTTATTTTAAATATAAAAAATCTAAAATATATTTAGGATAATCATTGAACTTTAACAAAATACTAATTATCATATTTATAAAAAAAAACTTTTATTATTAAACTATAAAATAAATGACTCGATTATTAAATCTAAATTAAATTATAATAAAAAACTGAATTAAAGTAATTACACAAAAAACAAGAACGTTTAAATATTTAAGTTAATACTAAAATCGATATATTTTTTTCAAATTTTATGAAACCTATAAATTTATATTTTATTCAAAAAATAAAAACATTATCGTTTTTCCAGTACCACATAAAATCGTATTATAACATTGATAGAGACAAAATAAAACGAAACTTTTAAATCGAAATATATTTCGTTACATTGCGCAAATACATAAGTCCTCGGGTCCATCAAAACCCAACATTTTCGTATTGGGCTGTGACCCTCCAGAACTTGGGCCTGGGCCAGACCTATCATCAAAGATACAATACGATCTATTTCTATTGTTTTAAATCAAGAAAAAGTGGCAAACCGACATCGAACCGAGCGTGTTTTTTTATTCATAGATTACAATCGGCAACTGAAAATGAAATGAAGTTCGGGGGTAAGATTGCCTCTCCCTACGACAACGAACCCAACCCAGAATTAACAGGTTGGGTTGAAATTTTCAACTCATTTAAATAAATGGGTTAATCCGTCTTAACCCATTTAAATAAATGGATTGGGTTGGGTTGGGTTGAATTTTTTGACCCGTTTTCAACTCACTTAAAATATTATATAAATTTATTTTATTCTTAATATTATATCTATTTTATTTTTATTTTGTTTCTTCTTAAATATTGGCCCAAGTTTCATGATGACTCATTGTTTTCAATACTTCAATGCTTATAGAAGTTCATTGAAGTCTTCTATAATTGAGGCTATTGTTTGTTTAAGAGATTGGGTATATGGAGAAKRTTTGTTYTAATTTATTATTTGTATATTTCTTCTTATCTTATAAAACCATGTATTTGCTATAAGGCTATAACTAAGTTAATAATTTAATTTATTTACGTAGTACAAATGGAAGCGCATCTTGATGCGCTATGTGGATCAATCATGACAGAGAAGATAGAAGATCAAGAAGAAAGTAATACCGAGAGTGAAATTGGGGTTGATGAAAGTGGAAGTTGAGTTACTTAGAATTTTAAAAAAATTCAATTTATTTTGAACAATATATTTGTTATGGTTGTGTATTATTCAGACTTTGAACAATTTGGTTGAATTTGTGGTTATGTTATGTTTTATTCAAAAAAGTTAAATAGTCTTTTTTTTATTTAAAATTTTAAAAATTAAATAGGTCAACCCAGATTCAACCCATTTATTTAACAGGTTGGATTAAGAAAATCATAAACAAATCAACCCGTTGTCAACTCATTAACCCAACAGATTGGGTTGGGTTGAAAAATCTCAACCCATTTAATTAAATGGGTTGGGTTGAGTTGAGATTTTCAACCTATTTAATAAATAGGTTGAACCCTAACCCAACCTAACCTGGCCCATTGCCACCCCTAATGATCACTGAGTTCATTATAACTGATTTCTTACAGTTTTCTGTATATTATTCAATCAGATAAAGATAATAAAAAAGTTGTTGTTTATATTAATATATATATATATATATGTATATATATATATATATAATTACAAAATTAATTTTTTTATTAAATATTCAAAATAGAACTTAGAAGGGTAATTTTACAACATCGTTTTTAATATTGAGTCCATAAAGTGTATGAATTTGTGAAACTGTGAGTGATGTAATTAGATAAATTAATAAAAAGTGTAAAATTTAAAGTTAAAAGTGTGAAAGGTCACGTCTTGTTAAAAAAAATGCATGTCCTAAGACAGTAAGGGGCGATTTACCTAAACACTTACCCGGTAAGTACTTACCGGTAAAATTCAACATTATCCATTACTTATTGGGTAAGATTGTATTCACTAAAATGCATCGTATGCAACAATTTATCCCGGTAAACGCTAACCATGGTAAGAGTCTTTGTTCTCACTTACCGGGTAAAACTCTGGATTCTTGCATTCGCTCTTACCGGGTAAGATTACTAGCCCTTGTCATATTCATCCGGTAAAGTAAAGTGATTTGGTAAACGTTTACCCGGGTAAGCGTTTGGTAAACAGCACCTAAGACACTATAGGGCTTATAACCTTACATAAATGCTGTAGGGTTTATCGTGACAGCGGAGACGCGTTTTACGCTATTTCACACCATAACAAAAACCATGACACACCTTTTTAAACATTGATATTTAGCAGTAACCAACTCATCTATTTTACCACTAATATGTTAATAAAACATAGAATAGAAGCTAAAGATGACAACGGGGCCGGGGGTCCCGGGAATCGCAATCCCGATGCCCCTATCGAGGAATAATATTTCATCCCTATGGACCTCATCTCGATTGGGGAATCGTGGATTTTTTTTCCCGTCTACATAATTTAATTTCTTTACATAATGTTTTTTATATTGTGTATATAAATGTCAATTTTTTATTTAAACTGCATATAATGTGAAAATATTAATCACCCAATTTTTAATTGTTGCATTTGTAAAAGAGTAACGTAAAAAACGTAGTTCAAACACAAATACATCAATTACAATACTTAATAATTAAAATTTTATATAACCATGTCGTTATATGAATAAAAGTTTCTCACGAACAACCAACTCAATAACCTAATTTCTTTTATAAGTTTTCATCATGGAAGATTGATTATATTTATATATTAAATACATTTATTGAATTTCTCATTATACTTAGAGACCGTTTACCAAACATATATCCGAGTAAACGTTTCCCAAGTCACATTACCTTACGTCGTGATGAAAATGGCAATGATCAAGAATCTTACCCAGTAAGAATGATGCAAGGACCGAGAGTCTTACCTAGTAAGTGAGGACGACGACTCTTACCATGGTTAGTGCTTACCGGATAAATTGTTGCATAAGATGTCGTTTTTGTTGACTAAAATTTTACCCGCTAAGTGATAATGTTGAATTTTACCGTTAAACGCTTAGTAAGTGTTCGGTAAACAACCTCTTAATGTGTGTGTATATATACATAAAAATATATAACTAATATTCTCTGATCCAAGCGAGCTGGAATATCAAGTTCCCAGATAGGAGCAGGTTTTTTTGCCATCCCTAATAGTAAGAAATAAATTCAAGAGAAATTAGAGCAACAACAAATCATTACACAAAACTTAATCATTTGGTGACCCAAATAACATTTTAGAACATGTAGTTTAGTAATCATCAAATAATTGATATATTTTTGAGCATGTAATTGATGCAATGATTGCTTTTTAATGGATAAGAAAACTATAAAGTAGAAAAAAGGTAAAGCAAACAAGATCTTTCCTTTAAGCCAAAGAATCACAAAGATCCTCTCAACCCAAAGAATCACATTCTTACTTCCCTTCAACCCAAAGGATCACATACAAAACAACACTTAGTATCATGTCAACAAACAAATTTGATCGGCTCAAAGTATACATCTTCAATCTGACTCAAACACCCATGGTTTCTTTAAAAAAAGGCATAAGATTCTAATACCCATCACAAGCATTAGAATTCATATCAAGGAAATAAGATGAGATTTTGTACCCACTTTCATCCAAGCCAAGAACCTTGGATTCTTTTCGACATGTGGGTTGATTTGTTTCGAATCCAATCTCTGTCACAACCATGTTTTATAACAACAAAAGCAAACAAACCCAGTATGTCCCAACCAACCAGATAAGATGTAAGCAGATCTTTCCTCTGTTGGTAACGACAAAAGAAATAAGAATTCCAAGGGACCCTTAACAATATACTTTTAGTTTGGAAGGCAAGATGCATTTGCAACAAAGTGGTTGAAAAGATGTGGATTTTTATTTGATGTAGTCAACAGCAACAGAAAGAAAAGACCATTGCTACAAAAAGAATGAAAGAAGCAGCAGCAGATTTGTGACATTTTCATCTCACAAAAATTAATCAAACTGTTAACGACATTTACATCAAAAAGAAACTGCTAAAATCAGAACTACTTACCTTTAATTTTGCAGAAAACAATGAAAGATCTCCTGCCGAACCCTTTAAAAAAAAAGAACGAACCATTCACCGTGCCAATCGCACCCCAATTCGAGGCCTGCACAAAGAATATACTTTTCTTTCATCTAAAAATTGTGGGTCAATTTTCTGCTGCTTTCGCGTGTTTTTTTGTCTTCGTGTTGTTAGAAACTTAGAAACGTTGTTTGGATCCAAGTTAGCAAAGTCAAGCTCTAAGAAAATCTGAATTCAAAGCGACGTGTTCTCCAACCCTATTATCATTGACGGGCCTTTAACTTTAAGTCGCTTTGGACCGCTCTCTAGAGGCAGTGGTTCCCTTGTGCTCTTTCCCAGTTCGTTGTACGAATTATAATCTCTTTGATGGTCTCGGTTTTTGCCCGCGATTTCTTCGTTTCCAATTTTCTTGTACTTAATCGAGAAGGGAGCGGTGGTTCCTTTGACAAACTTTTCTTTTGATACACTTTCTTTGGCTTCTTTAGAGTGGATGGAACTGGGGCTAATGAAGGATCCTGTATTGCCAGCTTTCGAACACTCAGGTACTGAATCATGCCGAGATCTTCCTTCAGGCTGTACCTTCTTCAGTCGTTTAAGCCCCTGTGCATATAAATGTGAATTCGATAACTGGAAAGCCGAAACCACTGTATCACAGAATTGTTTTTTGTACTAGGCTATTTGCACCATGTTAATGAATTCATCACAGAAAAGCTTTAAACCAGCTAGGCTACGTTTGGCAAACTAGCTAATAAACTAGTCATGTTCGTTAAAAACTAGTTGATAACAATGTAACATGACCTAAAGAACATGTAGAAAAATTAACTGGAAAGTACAAGGGGAATAATAGGGGAAAGATGGAAAAAGGCCAATACTTGAACCAGCTTTTCGATAAGCTAGCTTATGGCTAATCAAATGGAACATTTTCATTACCTGATTTTCGAAACTTGAAGGGGCTGAATCATATGTATTTCTGTGCTCTGATTTTGAAGATGAACGACGTTTGACCCTAAACATCTCCGAGTCAGAATCATCACTGTCTTGATATGTATTCCTAATATCCGTAGCAAAATTGCCTCGAGGAGCTTCATCAATCACTGGTAATGCTTCATGTATTTTAGCAGTTACATCTTCGAAAGAATAAGCAGACGGGGCATCTATTATAGTGGAACTACTATCACCATGTACCTGCTATAACATTTTCTTCCCAGTTAGATCTCAATTGTTCTAAAAAATCAAACTAAATGAACCCAATATCTCCGACCTGAGGTGGGGTCTGGGAAGGGTAAGATGTAACGCAGACCTGACCTCTACCCCAGATAATATATCCCAATTGTTCCGAGATGCGTATTTTCCCAAAGCATTAGGGAACGCACAAATATCAAAAATCAATCATACGAGGTAAACAAAGGGAAAAGTTTAATCTTACATGGTTAATTAAAGATATACTCTCTGATGAAGAACAGATTTCAGGACCACCCCGCTTTAGGGTAAAGCCTGGTTCGAACTTGTTCTCAGCTTCGAAAATTTTCACATCAGATCCAAAAACAAGCTTGCAATATGGACTGTAAGCTTCGTCTTCAGTTAGTGGATACAGTTGAGATAGTAGAACCATGTCAGTAGCAATTCCAGATTGCTGTTGGACCTCATTTACAATATCTTTGTCCTGCTCAAACATCCTGGCTACAGCCTCCATCTCTAAGATGTCTTCCCTTACGGAGATAGTAAAGTTGTCTCCACAAGGTAGGTTAAGTAGCTTAAACTCTGGAATGGAAAAATCAACAAATACCACAATTAGGAAAATCAAGAAAACCCACAATTAGAAAATTCAAGAAATACCACAATTGGGAAAATCAAGAAATACCAAAATTAGAAAAATCAAGAAATACCACAATTAGAAAAAGGATTCATATAGAAGATACACTGGAAGAAACAGAAAGGCGAAAGTGATGGCTCAACATACCATGCCGGAGGCACACAGGATGCAGGTAGCAATTGCAGTTGATATACGCTACATAACAGTCACGTTTGCAAATACTGCAAAGAATGGTTCCATGAGAATGTGTTGAAGCACCCATATATTCTCTTGATTTCATTAGACACCAACGGATACGATGTTGGAAACGGATCAAGTTCACGAATGCAGCCTTGATGTTTCGATGAGATATCACATCTGCAGAAGATAGATCTTGATCTTCATATTCCATAGTTGAACGAAGAAGCATAGATTCTTTGCACAAAAGTTCCTCATGAGGAAGGAGAGGTGTTCGGTTTAGAAGGGCATAACGATGACTAGCTATTGATCCCAACAAAAACCAATCACCAATCGCAAAATTTACAGCCTCACTGCAATTGAAACCTAAGTTGTACCAAACTCAAAATATCAGCAGTGTTACTGTAGGGTGATAAAGCTATGGATAAGGAGATCAGGAAGAAACCAAACAAACTCAATATACCCCACCCGATTGTGGGGTCTGGGGAAGGTGAGATATAAACAGACCTAACAACCACCCGAAGAGTAGAGTGGTTGTTTCAGTGAAGACCCCCGGTCTAGTGCATAGTGTGGAAAAAGAGAGATCCAGATTATAATTATGGAAAAAGAACATAAGAAAACCATTTTGAAAAAAAAAGTTAAAAACAATGAAGGCAGTTAAAGTAGATTGGAACTTGGGAAATAATTATACCATGACTAAACCCTGCATGATAGGCACGGGGGAATGTCACCACAAATTCCCCAGGCTTTTGAACAGCCTTGTAAACTGGAACACCGTGTTGTGACAAAATATTTGGAGGAAACAAGGTTGTCTTCCCCAAAAGAACATCAAAAGCGCCATCCTCCCCATTAGTTGATAAAATATCACGAGTGTAAACCTTTTGCCGAACCACCTTTTCAAAATCCAGAGCAGCATGGCCAGGGACACCATACCAGGTTTTTGCAGCTCCACAATGATGATAATTAATGCTGCCGTACGTAATATAACATGAGATACAATGTGGGAAGGTCGACACGTGTAGAAGATATGCACATGATAACGTTATATAACAAAAATACATACCTATATAAGTAATGATCTTCTACATGCCAAGCAAACATACTAAATAGCATCCCAATGTAAAGCATAGGCTCAGTAACTCCCTACAAACATACAAACAATAGCTAAGCAAATGAACATGAAGAATATCTGAAATCAAAGAAGGGAGAATTATCTGAATACCGGAATGGTTGTTTCCAGTAGACGGAGAATGGATTTGGACAGTCTTGAAACTTTCTGAAATCAAAAATGGAACAAAAGCAAGATGTTGGTTAATAAAGATGTTGGGAGTAGGAAACAATCACATTATAGCACAATTATTAAGGGAACACAATCATTAAGGGGAGACAGAATCAAGAATGACGTAACGACCAAAATTTTATATGCAAGCAGCGGTTGCCGTGTCAGAAACATATCATGCATAAAGCAGATGAATTGACTATCAACTATAATGAATATGGGCGATGAAAGTATCATCAAAGACAAGTTTGCATAAAGCAATAAAAATAGAAAAAAGCAAGACGGAAGTTCATTGCAAACAACAAATTCGAATTTGTAATTAGAGATGAAAAGGCCTATGGACATTTTCTTTTCTGAAACAGTACGGACATTTGAAAAAATTGAAGGCATGCACACAACATCTAAAATAGAGGTGTCACAATAAAAAGAAACAAAAACAGAAAACTTTGTAACACTTTCGCTGTTATTCAATTGATGTAAGTAACACCACCACAATTGAGATGCACGTATCAATATAATGACTGCCTTAATGATGAACACACACAAAGCGAAAGCAAGTAAGTGAGAATCAAGATTTTCAAATAACTGAAACAAAATAAAAACCTTCAAATTCCATTTGCTACTTGCAAGTTGATCAGTGGGAGAAGATGAAAACGCACTGCCATCAACATCACATGCATATTCAACACTTTCTGTCTTTCCACAAGCTATTTCATGCCAAAATTCTTTTTCCACATATGTAGCAGGAAGACATCCAGCACTATAATATCTACGAGCAAAAACCTTGTTCGCCATTTTCTCATAATCACGGAATGTATAATTTCTGATGAATAAAAATCATTACTTGACCTGAATAAAGATCACATACTTAGTAATATATCAATATCATATGGGGAACCCACCTTCCACTCATGAAGAAGGTGACCTTATCATCAGTATTCCACTCAGCAAGACGAAGAGGTTGCACTCTTGTGGTAAATTTAAAACCAACTTTCTCTCTCATCAAAACTATACCAGCAGGAACTGAAGCACTCAAAGGCGAAACTATCTTGCATATACCTGAAACACAAAGATTCAAGGGGAAAGGATGTCACACACTGCTTCTTGCGGTAGGAGATCAAAAACATGAAATTGGAGAGAACCCTGATGCACAAGGCAAAGGTACTACGAATTCAAGAAGATGCTACAACTACACAGCAACCGCTATTGCCAGAATGCCAGGGGAGAAGAATAGAATATGAGATAACCCAACATTTGGAGGAGGCAGCTATAATACTTATGGCATAGAGGTAGAGTTTTAATCCCCGGATGACTTTGCTCTCTTAAAACATTCATTACATCTCAACTGCTTTCGGGTCATTAGCTTAAACATTCAAATGTTAGAAACAATATGCCTTTGCACTGTGTAGGCACTCAAGAACAATTATCATGTTTGCAGTTGAATACTGGGACATGATCACTGTAGTGGTTCAATGTAATGCTTATATGGATCATCGTAGTCCTATTAACTTTTAACGAAGCATTACCAAATCTTGAAGCTTCTGGAGCTATCTTTTGCAAATAAACCAAAGGATCATCAAATTCTTCTTTACTTGGAAAGTATACTGGGCACTCTGGGATTTTAGCTGTCCAATCAAGATCATTTGTGTCAAACTTCTCAACCTTCCGCTTTGACATAGCATCTCTCTCATGCATAGCACCAGCAGCAGGTTGACCATACACGTCCAGATTGCTGAATAATCTATCACGATAAGATGCAGAACCTCTTAAAGCATCTCCTCCACTTCTAGTCATTAGGTTAGACACAAATGGAGCATCATTCACAGTGCCAGGTTTCATCCGCTGAAGCCTTTTATGCTTCAGATATTTTATCGAGTCCTCTCTGGAGAAACAAACCCTTCCTTCCACCTGCCAAAACCACATTTTAAGTCAGATTTTCGGGTCATAAATGTCAATGCACCTAGGGGTTCCAACTCATGACTACCAATCGAAGAGGAGCGCAAACCCAAAGCTGCTCTGAATAAACTATCGATACATATAGACGGGTGGCAACCGAGCTTTTACCCCAGAAGAAATTATTAGAAATCTGGATATAAATCTTGATATAGATTGTTCACTTAAAATTTAAAAAAATCTCGTCGTCTCAAGATACCTCTATGTGACTTATCTCTTTTTGTATACTTTATTTCCACGAATTCAATTTCATCTCTTTGATGATGAAAATGAAGAAAGGAATTATTAGCTTAAAAATCAACCTGCATACAGGATTCTTCCAAACAAAGTCAAACAACCGCTTTGAACAGTAAAACCAACGAATTCCTAACAACAAATCGAATAGACGCAAAGCAAGTGAACAATATTATTTCCAGATGTCAGAAGGTCAAAAAATGTAAAGTAAGTAGATAACTCCAATAAAACCAGAAAAAATATATTTCAAATCATAATTGAAGCTACAGCAAAATTCCCATTAGCAGATAAAACAAAAGACGAAGCACTGCTCAAAAAGTCTCTCTGATGCTTCTTTAATTTTCTGAACAAACAGCCATTAGAAGGCGAACAATAACATGAATTTTCAGAAAAAACAAAATCTATGGAAAAATATATTTTTAAAATTTACAAAATGCTAGAGATCTCAGGGACATTATTCCCAAAAGCAAAATATAGAACACCATTAAAAATATAGAAAAAGAGATTAATTAATGACGTAATCATACCATCTCATTCCGAACTTTTTCGCCGGAACCCTCCGTCTTCTCTCACTTCACCAAAACCACACAAACGGAAATAGAAGAACAAAAGCAGAAACACAGCAATAAAACTCAACCGTAAATCACGATCTCATCAATCAAGTCCGCCACATTCCCTCGAAACAACCTCCAACGCAGAGATCGGGCAATTTCCAGCGGTTAAAACTCTGTAATCTCAGAAAACCACTCAACGATAACACCAATAGCTCCGGTCCGTGTGTATGAGCGCTCACGCCACAAATTCCTCCCCGGAACGAATCACCGGAGTGGATACCAGCAAACAAAGCGGTTTACCGGCGACGGAAAGCAGTTTTCCGGCCGTCTAGAGAGAGAAAGAAAGAGGAACAGTAGATGAAATCCAGAAAGAGTATGGCTTTAGAAAACCGAAAAAGAGGAGAGAGAGGATAATTTTATAGCTTTAATATATATTTTTTTATTTTTTTGCCATAATTATAACCACTTTATTTATTTTCAATAAATTATAAAATAAAAAGAAAAATAATAACAGTGAATAATGAATGGAAAGTGGTGGTTGGTTAGGCTTGTTCAACCAAACGCACCCTTTGTTGCCGCCTCGAAACGCGTCGTTTTGATGCTTACCCGTTCTTCCCAAACTACCCTCAACAAATATATCGTTTTATAGGGTATTTGGTTAGAGGTATTAAACGATAATAAATGGGAATGAAAATTCATTTTCATTTTCATTCTTTATCATTTTCATTTTCATTTTCAAACATACCCTTAGTTTACACACAAGTTTATATCCTGTAAACGAATTGAACGAAATTTTATTCATATTCGTTCATTTAATTTAACTGACTAAATAAACTTGAGCAATTCAGGGGTGGAATTGAGATTAAAAGTGATCAAGGGTTCATATCTCTTATTGCTATTCTTATACGATCCTTTATATTATATCTATATTATATTATAAAGCATTTGACAAAAACTCCTAAAAACCATTTTTTATGCATGAATTACTGTTTATTGATGTATATTACTTAAAATTCAAGATTACAAGTAAATCGTGCGTAGATACAACTTATTGAAGCTCCATGTTTTAATTCGTGTAACTAACTACGGATAAAAATAATCAAATAAAGGATAAACATCTCATTTTAAAATATAAAAAATCTAAAATATAATTGATATAATTATTGAGTTATAACAAAATAATTAATTATTATTATATTATAAAAAATTATACTATTAAACCAAATATAAGTTACTTCGTTATTGAACCTAAATTAAATTACAATAAAAAAGTTGTATTAAAAAATTACACAAAAAATGAGAAATTTTAAATAGTTAATTTGACACTAATATCGATATATTTTTGTTCAATTCTTATGATATTCAGATTTAGATTTTATTCAAAAATAAAAACAATATCATTTTTCATCTATACTATATTATCAAGCATTTGATAAAAATTCTTAACAACTATTTTTTATGCATGAAGTACTGTTTATTATGTATATTGGTTAAAATTCAAGATTACAAGTAAATCGTATGTATGTACAACTTATTAAAGCTCCATATTTGAATTTGTGTAACTAACTGGGGATAAACATAATCAAATAAAGAATAAACATCTCATTTTAAAATATAATTAGAATAATTATTGAGTTCTAACAAAATAACTAATTAATATCTTTATAAAAAATTATATTATTAAACTAAATATAAATTACTTCGTTATTGAACCTAAATTAAATTATWATAAAAAAWTTGWATTAAAAAATTACACAAAAAAATGAGAAATTTTAAATAGTTAATTTGACACTAATATCAATATATTTTTGTCCAATTCTTATGGTATCTTCAGATTTATATTTTATTCAAAAATAAAAACAGTATCGTTTTTTCAACACATAATACCATATTATAACATCAACCGAGATAAAGAATGAAACAAAATATTAAAATGAAGATGTATCTCGCTGCATTATGCGAGTACCCTTCTAATATATATAAACAAATGTAAACAAATGTAAATAAACATAAATGGAGAAATGTTAACGGACGTAAATGAACGAACAAAATCAATGTTTATGTGCATTCATTTTACTAAAATAAACAAAAAAGAATGTATTCATGTTCCTTCATTCATTGAATAAACGAACTTCCCGTCAAACGGTTCATAGACAGTTCGTTTAATATTCGGTTCTTTTACAGCCCATTTCTCGGTTTATATTTAATTATTTTTACATAATTATCTTAATTCAAATATACTTTAAAATTAAAGTTATCCGCTTCTGGCGTTTAGCTCAGTTGACAAAGTGATGAAGTGACTTTCCCGGACTACAAGACATGTCATGGGTTCGATCTCGGACCCCCTGTCAGCCTAGCCATTGAGTGAACCAAAAAATCAATCTTCATATCGATGTCCTTGAAGGCAACTTTCATATGGGACTGGTTGGAATTACTGGATATCAACTTTTTGTCCAAATATTTTAAAATTAACAATAATAATATAAACCTTGAAATCTATATTATATTATAACGCATTTGACAAAAACTCTTAAAAACCATTTTTTATACATGAAATACTGTTTATTAATACATATTATTTAAAATTCAAGATTACAAGTAAATTGTGCGTATGTACAACTTATTAAAGCTCCACGTTTGAATTCGTATAATTAATTATCGATAAATATAATTAAATATTGGATAGATATCTCATTTTAAATATAAATAATCTAAAATATATTTAAGATAATCATTGAATTATAATAAAATACTAATTATTATCTTTATAAAAAATTATATTATTAAGCCAAAAATAAATNTGCAGATAAATATAATCAAATTCTGGATAATTATCTCATTTAAAATATAAAAAATCTAAAATATATTTAGGATAATTATTGAATTCAAAATACTAAATATTATCTTTATAAAAGAATTATATTATTAAACTAAAAATAAATGACTTCATTATTTAATCTAAATTAAATTATAATAAACAATTGCATTAAAGAAATTGTACAAAAAAAACAAGAACTTTTAAATATTTAATTTTATACTAAAATGATACATTTTTTTTTCAAATTTTTATAATACCTTCAACTTTATATTTTATTCAAAAAATAAAAACATTATCATTTTTTTCCAGTACCATATAAAATCGTATTCTAACATCGATGGAGACAAAATAAAACGAAATATTAAAATCGAAATGTATCTCACTGCATTATACGAATACCTTCTAGTACTACAAAATAAAAATGTGCACCTTAAATATCGTTATATTCTTTTACGTATATTTCTAAGGGTCAAAAAAATGGGATCAATTACGGTGGCTCTTGTATAGTTACGATCATGTGAAAAATATTTATTTTCTTGAGAATTTTAAAAAAACAAGTGAACATTTTTATACCGTGTAAATATTGTAATTTTATAATCACTTTTAATTATATATTGAAATGTTATATTATAAATGTGTAAATATTGTGAATTTTACATGGCATTTGTTTTTTAAGAGCTGTTGAAGTTTGAAGTCTTATTTCACTTCTGATTAATAAGAGATGATGCTGAAATCTGAATCAATAAAACTGTTTGTTTTTGTAAACTGACAAATGTCGGAAGTCTGAAATATTAATCAATAGTTTGTTTTTGTAAAATCAGGTGCAAACATTTTGCAAAATTCTCTTGATTTTCATAAAATTTCATTACCGTAATTCATTTCAACAGTTGTTTAACAAACGGAACATGGTAAGAACCTTTTGAATAACTTTCAGACTTATGACGCTATCGGAAATGTTTTCGATGAGTTTGTTTGCGGAAAGATCGATACTTTTAATAGAAGATAGCCCGGAGTCACCGCATTTGAACCTCTGTGGCCACAAGAGGATTTTTGTTCCTCCTTAGATTTAAACTTAAGACCTCATAATACTTTTGACCTTTGGAACCAAGTTGTTTATGTATTGTTTTTTTAATTAAAAAAAAAGAATTAATTAACAAAAGAATCGAAAGAAAATAAGAGAAGGGGAGTTTGGAGTTGTGAAAAGATGGTTATCCTGGAAAGAGTGCACCGAAGGAGGTAGCCTAACGTGAAAGGAGACGTGGTAAGACGGACAACTCATAAATGAGAGGATCGACGTCACGGTTATAACACGTGGCAGATAATGTCAGTTTCCAGTTGGGTGTATATTAACTGGCGGGTGCCTTTTGTTTTTTTTCATCATGGCCTAATTACATAGATATTCACGCCACTATTTTCCCTCTGTGTATTTCTTTTTTTTATTTCATCAAATTAATTACATGATTATTATATAATTAATTAATATATATTTTTGTTTCTTTCCATTTTATTTTATAAAATATATATTGTTCTGAACGAGCTGTTGTTATTAATTTTATGGAGTATTTTATTTTAAATTGTATTTGGACGTGTTTATTAATTGATTTAAATTAATTTTATTTATATTATGTTATAAAGTATTTGACACAAACTCTTAAAAATAACTTTTTATGCGTAAAGTACTATTTTTTAATGTATATTACTTAAAACTCAAGATTACAAATAGATTGTGTGTAAGTACAACTTATTAAAGTTTCATATCTGAATTCGTGTAACTAACTGCAGATAAACATAAT
>NW_020200583.1:82760-97616 GCF_001531365.2 Cynara cardunculus var. scolymus | reverse complement strand
AGAACTTTTAAATAGTTGATTAGATATTAATATCGATATATTTTTTTCAAATTTTTATGATATCTTCAAATTTATATTTTATTCAAAAATAAAATCATTATTGTTTTTTTAAAAACGCATAAAATCGTATTATAACATTAACAGAGACAAAGAATAAAATATAACATTAAGATCGAGATGTATCTCAATGTATTACACGAGTACCATTTTAGTAGTTTTGAAAAGTGTTTGACCTTCCATTCTTGAAATGTTTTATTTGTATTATTGATTTATAATTAATATTTTAATACTTATATATATATATATATATTTTTTTAAATTTAAAACTTTTAATAGCTAAAATCTACATTTTTATGATATTGTTTTGATAAAGGCTTTATTCTAACATTTTACAACCATAAAATCAGTAATAACAAATTATAGTCTTAATTTTAGAGAAAATTACACTTTTAGTCCTTATGCTTATAATTCATTATCAAGTATCAACTTTGATTCCTTCTTTTAAAATAATTATAATTTGGTCACTATAGTTCTTATTTTTTTCACTTTTGGTCCCTTAGACTAATTTATGTTAAATTGGTCCGTTAACTGAGGAGGTCTCTTTGGTACATCATGAGTCACACTCACACCCCTGAACCCTCCCCAGTAACGCATCTTCTCCGGTGATTCCTTCACCACCGACCACTAACCTCCTCCTTTTCTCTCCTTTTTCCTTTATCTCCCCCACCTGCCACCATCGTAAAACCCAGCTGCAAAATGAAAAACAAGAATGAACAAATTTGTGGGAAAACCCATTTAGATCAGAAAACCTAATGATTGAACACAAAAATGATGTGCAGATCTGAAAACTAAACAAAAACCACATCCAGATAATGAAACCCAAATCAAAACCATTCGTCGGTAATTCTTCGACACTGAGGGAACGGTATGGGGGAGAAGGGAACGAAGACGGTTCGATTGATAGCTGATGTGCAGAGCAAGTATCGATTCAGATTTGATGCAGAGAAGGTTGGGCTTCGATGTACATGGGGTACCGTCGGAGTGTTTCCCGCCATAAAGGGGTGGAAACAAGAAGAGGAACGAAATAGGCCAATGGGTGAAGCAAACAATCGCCAACGAGATACATCTGGGTTCAAAAATCTGGTATGATGATGATGGAGGTCTTCACAAAACCTGGTAACCACAAGATCTGGTGCGGTGAGGGTGGAGGTCTCCACAAACCATCGCCAACGAGATACTTTTGTCAATAAGGGCAACTCCAACCTCATCACCAAAAAAAAAACCAAAAACACCAAATCTGGTGGACCCATAAACAAAAAAAAAACTCAACTTCACATTAAATTTGTGGACCACATTAAAATAACATATTTTATTTACTATTTTTAATAACAATATTTATAATTTGTAATAGATATTATAATAATAAAGAATTAGTAATTAATTTATTTAATGAAGAAATGTTAAAATAAAAATGATAAATTGTAATTAATAAATTTTATATTTAAAAATATTACATTAGTTCAAATAGCACAAATTAAAAAAAATACATAAATAATACTAATTCTCCGAGTTAGTATACTCGTCCCACAAATGATCAATTAATGTATTACGAAGTTCAAAGTGAGCATCTTTATCCTTGATCTTTTTGTGTCGAGAATAGATTGAACAAGAGTGACCCATTTTGGATATATGCCATCAGCTAAATAATAGCTCATATTATATGATTTTCCTTTAATGACATAATTAGCAGGAGGAGCAGTACCTGCTGCAAGATTTGCAAAAAGATGGGAGGATTCCAACACATTAATGTCACACATATTACCAGCCATAGGTACTAAAAATGTCTTCAACAAGCCGAACTTCATCCTACAAAGATAACGAAGACATACAACTATGTCATTGTTATCTTGATATAACTCAAAATCCAATAATAAGTAGAAACCAATCAAAAGATAAGTTTTGGTCAAGAATAGAAACTTTTTATCACCAAACCGAACCGTTCGCAACCAATCCTCGACCAAGAAGATCATTGGAAACGAGAATGTCTTGCATTCTAAAAGCTTGCAAAAAAATGCGAGGGTGTATCAATCAAGTTGAAATGAGGAATCCAAGTGACGCTTTTGAACAAGATATCGTAAGTATTTATTGTTTTACTTGATCATTGTTTTATTAATTTAAATATAACGTGTATTTTTCATAGATGAACGAAGCGAAAGAGCTGTTAAAACTTGATGGATCCTATAAGAAGGGTTTTAAGTTTGATCATGTCTGGAACATCTTGAAAGACTCCGAGAGTTTATCAAATGTCACTGCATCAACTCAGTATTAACGACACAGTCCTTATCAATCACCTTCTTCCGGTCCTGGTTCATCGTCTGTGACAGATGCCGGTTTACCGTCGTTGACTATTCATGATGTAGAAGGTACTCAAAGACCAATTGGTGTGAAAAAGGCAAAATCAAAGCTACAATCTGATAATAAGCTAGAGAATTTAGTTAAGGCTAGTAAAAAACTGAAACAAATGGCTAAAACCACTGAAGTTATGATGCGAATGAATGAGCTTCAAGCTTAGAAACTTGCATTAGAGGCAAGGTTGACGGATGACAAACTTATGTGCACCGATCTAACCTCTATCACTGATCCTGTGTGGTATGAGTTCGTAAAAAATGAGAAAATTCGAATAGCGAGAGAGAGAGAGCGCAACCCCAGGTTCATATGTCTGGACAAGGATTAGAATTCGTAGCATCTCAATATCGAGTATCTCAACATCAACAATTTGAAGCAGCTCAAGACCAATCCGAAGGATCTTAAAACGTAGCAGGAAGCTTTAGTCAGTTTATGCCTAGCGGAGACGATTGGACCCTTTAATTTATGTATTTCAGTTTTTAAAATTTTTATTAATAAAATACGTTTACATTTATCCGGTATCATATTTGTGTTATTAATAATTTATTATATATATATATATATATATATATATAAATTTAAATAATAAATATAAAAACCTAAAACTTAATATTTATAATTATTTATTTATTTATAACTTATTTAAAAATCATTAAATATTACAAAAAGTTGGTGGGGACCACCTATTTGGCAAAATGCCGTCCMTCTTCTTCCCCGGCAAATATGCCGGTCATTTTCAAGAGACGCTATCTCTTTGGTGATTTTGCAGGACGATTGGAACCAAAAGAACGGCAAAACTAAGGTTTTGCCGTTCGATTGGAGTTGCCCTAACCAATGGTAACCCACAAAACCTGCAACCCATATCAAATTTTCGGTTCAAATCATCTTCTTGGTTCCATCTAGTTTATACAATCCCCAACGGATTACTATATAACACATACAAACCCAAAAATCAAACATAGATCTTGAGAAGAAACAGTAAATCGGTGATAAAAATCAAAACCCCAAATCTGAAGTCAATGGGGTTTAAACTAATCTCAAACCAGAACACCAAATCGTTGCTACTGTGTTGATCTATCTTGCTGCTCCTTCTCGATCTCGACTTTTTCTCTCCTGCTTCTACAAACAAAGCCCAACAACCCCTTTGCGTCAGCGTTAACAGAAGTTCGGCGGAGAAGGACATGAACAGTGATGGGTTTATAAGAAAAAGAAAATATTTTATGTTTAAATTAAAATAAAAGAAAATGATTAAATGACTAAAATACCCCTAACTTATCCTATTCTTTTAACTAAATGACAACTATAGTGACTAAAAATGTAACTAGTTTAAGATAGAAGCTAAACTTGATAGTGAGTGGTAACCACAAGGACCAAAAGTGTAATTTTACCCTTTATTTTATAACCTCAATTAAAAAAATTAATGAAATAATATATTGATTGTACATTTATTTTTTATAAAAATTTAAACTTATACTATATGTTTTGCACACTAAAAGTTGATTCTCAACAATCCTCATAAATCTCATATGAAATCCGTCTCTAAATACACTGATGTGAAGGGGTATTTTTTAGCTCACTCAGCAGTTGAGACTAGCAAAAATCTGAAATAAAAAACCAGACATGTCTTAGGTTTAGATATTGTCGCTCTATATTTTTATCAATTGAGCTGAAAAATCTAAAATCAGTTATATGCATAGCATATATAATTTTCTCAGTCACAGTTTAATAAAAATATTTAAAAGCTAAACCTAAAGTTGTTTAATCTCAAAAAAAATAATTTAATAATAACATTGTTCAAATATAAATTGCTGTGTAATTTAGAATATTTGAAATATGTTATTGTTATCCAAATATTCAGTCTATTTGATTTGATTTATAATGTTCTAAAAATCGTGCAGTGTCATGCTATGATGTCGAGGTGCAACCCTCACGTCCTGTTTACACTTGCATTGGTCGTTAAAGGAGGCACACCGTCTAGCATGTTGTGTTGTGCCACAAACTTAGGCGGCATGAGTTTTTTCTTTCACTTAGTTATGTTTGCGCATTTTCTAACTTATTATTCACACACACACACACACACACACATATAGTGTTCATAGGCGGACCTACATAGGTGCTATGGGAGGCACGTGCCACCGTATCGTTTCTCCGCCAAAGGGTAAAAAATTTAGGTTTCGTGAACGGTGCAACCGTATTAATTTGTTGTGTGCCACCGTATGTATTTTGAAACTACAATGAGAACAAGTTTTATTTGATAGAGTTGGTTTTCAATGCTTTTATTCTACCCCACACCCAAGTCCGAATCATGTTAGTGTCGTTTTCTTAGTCAAACGGTGCCACCGTTTGAAAAAAAATTCCGTATATTTGTTTTTTATAGTCAAACGGTGTTGCCGTTTGAAAAAAAATTCCTATATTTTTTTTCTTAGGGTGAAATGGTGCCACCGTTTAAATTTTTTTTTGGATCCGTCCCTGATAGTGTTGTGTTTCAGTGAGAAGTAGTGTTAAAACAAGAAGCGTAATAATGGTTCAACTATCTTCTATACTTCTCACGATTCTTGACATATATATATATATACATATATATATATACATATATATATACATATATATATATATATATATATATATATAAGGGAACGATCAAATGAAAACCACTCAATTTGTAAAAACCGTAAAAACCTCATTCTATCAATCATAATTTTTTATTTTGTTCATTTTTTTTGTAATTATGAGAGGTTGATTAATCATTTTTATTGTGGAGGATATTAATCATGGATATTATCATCTTCATTATTTTAATTTTAGAGAAACACATGAAACAGTTTCATTAAAATTTCATTAAGTAGTATATGAAACAATTTCATAACAATATATAAAACAACTTCATCAAAAAAAGTATTATATGAAACAATTTTATGAAAAAATTTCATAAGATTAAGACGGATGATAGTAGTTTTTACGGTTTTTTACAAATTGAAGTGGTTTTCATTTGATCGCTCCTCTCTCTCTCTCTCTCTATACATATATATATATATATATATATATATATATATAGGGGTAGGTTCAAATAAAAACCACTCAATTTGTAAAAACCGTGAAAACCTCATTCAACCAATCATAATTTTTCATTTTGTTCATTTTTTTTGTAATTATGAGRGGTTGATTAACCATTTTTATTGTGGAGGATGTTAATCATGGATATTATCATATTCATTATTCTAATTTTAGAGAAATACATGAAACAGTTTCATTAAAATTTCATTAAGTAGTATATGAAACAATTTCATAACCACATATGAAACAACTTCATCAAAAAAAGTATTGTATGAAACAATTTCACAAGATTAACAATTTCATGAAAAAATTTCATAAGATTAACGACGGATGAAAGTAGTTTTTACGGTTTTTACAAATTGAAGTGGTTTTTATTTGATCGCTATATATATATATATATGGTCGTATGTCAGAGGTATGGTGAACTATTGTTGGAAGAATTTGTTGTTATATGAACTCTTCGTATACCGCTTTCTTTTACCTGAACACTTCTTATTAGCTCCATATATAAATATATTTGTGTTTTCTTCCTTTTATTTGAATACAAACCATTCATTATTTAGACTTCTAAACCAACCCGTTTGATTTAATTATGGTTTTTATTCTGCACAAGACCGTAATATACTGATTGTGTAAAGTTCAGTGATAAGAGCTATTTTTAAACTTACAATTTATATCCAGTCCCCCCCTTCCACGTATACTTGTGATACTGTTGACTCTTACAACCAATATAAGGAAAATTCGATGAGAAGCATCGGCATGTAATTCTTTCGGGTCCAGAGGCTCCACATGAAACAAATAACATAACATGTAAATAGAAAAGAAGAATAAAGATTTTGCAACTTGAATTCTCGTATGCATTTAATTTCTATATTATGTACTGTTGCCATCACTTAGTATATCACTAGTTTTAATGTTGGAAACAAACTAATTAAAAGGGTAAATTTTAATACCATCTCATTCAGTTAACTTTGCAAGTGCTAGAAAAACAATGACATGACAAAATGGTAGTTGCTATCGAAAATAACAGTGTTAAACCACAAGGGTGGTGTCTGATTGGTTTGAGCTTGACTCCAAAGGTCAAAAGTACCAGGAGGTATCAGGTTCAAATCCAAGGAGAAATAAAAATCCCCTGGTGGCCACGGAGGTTCAAATGCGGTGACTCCGGGCTATCTGCAAAGCAGGTGGTCGCCTTGGGATTAGTCGGCTCATATAGTGGGATGGATATCCAGGTTAATTAAAAAAATAACAGTGTTCGGATCGTCTAGAGCCTACTATAAGAAAGAAAAAGACTAAAGATATATATAAAATGTCGTAAGAACTAATCGAGTTAACTGATCGATTAGTTTTTTAATTGTTTGTCGATTTAACTCGGCAATTCACAAAGTTAGCTCATAAAAGTGATTCAACAGATCATGTGTGAAAAAGTCAAATAATATAAGTTTTAGGAGATTTAATTCTTTTAATATATGATATTGACATGATGATAAAGATATTGTAATAATGATTTTCATATATGGTTTGATTTATAAATACTATAAATTATGATGATTTAAAAGGTATAAATTACATGAAAAAGTAAAGTATTTTAACTTGATTCATATTTTTTGTAACGTATTTTCAAAATTTTTATTTTGGTATCTAAGATGTAAAGTTGTAAACATTTAAGTACCCGAGTAACCGATTGAAGCATTAACCGGCTACACGACTACTTAATTGTTTACAACTTTACATCTTAAGTACCAAAATACATTAACCGGTTATCATATTGATGTGACGAGTGATGTGGTATCCAACTCAGTATTATTTGCAATTCAACCTAATTTCATCACATCACTCGCCACATTAGCATGGTAACCGGTTAAATGCTTCAGCTAGTTACCCGGATACTTAAATGTTTAAAACTTTACATCTTAGGTACCAAAATCAAAGTTTTGAAAATACGTTACCCAAAATAGGAAATCAAGTTAAAGTACGTTACTCAAAATATAAATCAAGTTAAAGTATGTTACTCAAAATAGAAATCAAGTTAAAGTACGTTACTTTTTCATACAATTTGTCCTTTCAAAAAATACAAGCTTTTTAATAATTTTATTTCATATAAAAGATAATTTTATTTCCCATTTATAAGAAAACTAATTCAATAAGATTATTTTGAGTACAAAGTGGGGTTCCTATTAATCTGCACATGGGGGGTTGACTTACAAGTGATTATATTCATGTCTCTATTTAATAATATTTTATCCTAAAAAATAATTTTTATTTTATAAAATCCATTTTATTATATATACATATATATAAATTAAAAACCATATTATATATATATATATATATATATATTATAATGGTGAATTTATTAATTAATGTTTAATTTTAAGCAAGTTGGTATGCCAATAATTGATGGTGGATATAATTGCACCAAATATTTTAAGTTGTTACAAAGCAACTATTATTTGATAAAAGGATAATTTAAGTTTTTAATATATGAAATTCAAATTTATATAATTAATAATTTAGTTTTATTTATTAAATTCAATAAATATGTATCCCCTTATCCATTCTCTAAGCTAGTGAGGTATCTTTCGCTTCAAGATAAATGATTATAAATTTTATGTATATAAATTATATTAAAAATAAAATAAAATAAAATAAATAAGAAAATATGTTTAATTTTTTCTCGTGAATGTTTGATTTTTTTTTTTCGTTTGAAGGTCAGTCTTTGTAGAGGTTTGATGTTTTTACTGTGAATATTTGACGAGATCTGATATGTATTGATTATTCAATGTATAAGCATTCATTTTCCCTTAAATACGTGTCTCTTAGAGTATAGCTTATTCGTTTGTGGAAATCTATAAATCATAGAAGATTCATTTCGAAAACGTGATTTAAACCAATTCTCCTTTTGTGAATCATCGTAGTTTTTTTACTTTGGTGATTTGAATTCAGTGGGGGAAATTCCATGGATGATGAATTCATAATTGCAACAGTAATTGTCGGTTAGTTTTGACTTGGAAATCGTTTTGTGAAGTTTGCTTTTGATCCTAGATGATAACTTGAGTTGGAAACCGTAGTTCAATCAGTGAATTTGAGTTTTTGGAGCTAAATCGAACCACAAGGACAAAGCATCGCAAATAGAAGGTTACACGACTTGGCATGCGACCTAAGTAGCGGCACAAGTCGCATAAGCCAGTATTGTGGTATGACCTGGTCCGTCTCGTTTCGAGCCTGGGTTTGAGGTATCTTTCTGGGGATTCTTTAGGGGGTTACAATAGAAGTCTTTTGGGAGGTTTAAGTTGAGTTAACGCCTTCCTAATATTGGCTTATTCAGGAGTTTGGTTTGAGCTTTCTAGCTGTTACGCTTGGTGTGGAGTACAGAACACCAAGTGAGTTCTCTTACATTGAATTTCACAACTTGTGATCGTTCTAAACTCTTTTGAGTATCGATTATAGTTTTACGCATTGATGGTTTTGTTGTGCAAATTTATCATGTATGTACCTTTGACGAAATTGAGCTATATGTGGGGTGTGTAGAGTTACACGGCAGGCGTAGGGTACCTTGAGATAGTGATATCTCTTAGGTGTGATAATCTGTTTGCCTTGAACTTGTTCTCGAGCAGATTGGATAAGCATCTACTAGAGTACTAGGTACTGAATTGTAAATGTCACAGGCGTTGTGGCTGTATGGCAACAAATGTTGTGCAATATCCGTGTGATGGGAATGCGCTCTAATTTTAACTGAGTACGACAGTTTCCGTTGTCGGCTTTATCATTATTACAACTGTTTTTTTAAACGATGAAATGGTGTTGAAGGGAATTCACTAGTCCCAAATGGTCTAACCCTCGCTTTTCAAAATAAAAACCATTTTCAGAGAAGTATCAAGTAGAGAGTAGATCAAAAGGAAAAGGGGAAGATGTGATCCTTCAGGTGGATGGCAAGCTGACTTAGTTTCTTTTTTCCTTAGTTTGTAATAACTATCAGCTGTGGATATATGTTTTTCGCTGCAAACTGTTGAGATGTAATGAGAAATCTTAAAGTTGTTTATTTTTGTTGCCGATTTGGCCTTGATTATGATCTTTGCAAATGCATCTACCATGTTTTCGTTGTAAATTGTGCCCTTTTAACAAACCCTGAAAGGGATTTTGTTTTTATTTAAGAAGTCATTTTCTAAACCTAAGCATGTTAGTCAATGGTGTGAATCGTTCATGGAAAGTGTTAATCATCTCTTCTATTTGTGAACATCTGGATTCCCCGTTTTGTACAAGACCGAGACAACGGGATGAAATTGCGATTAAGAAAATTTCAGAAGATCATAGGTACTTGCTTAATACGGGCAAATTGGATATCTTGAAATGATAGCGTTCGAGCATCATGTAAATTGTAAAAATTATGGTGAAAAGACAGAAGTAACCCAATTTATGCAACAAAAATTTAGCGAATTCAATATCAAATGTTTACATATTTGTCAATTCCGTCACACTGCTGTTTCATATAACTAATTCTATTTTTGGCGCGAATATTTAAATATTTACCTTCTTATGTGTTTGCTCCCTCGATTTAGGAGTCAAACTGGTTATCGTTATGTGAACGTAAGAATCTATATGGGGGTATGAATGCATATCAGATATCAAAATTATACGTATTCAGGTATTGCTTGATATTTATTAATTATATATAAACCTTAACCATGTTTACACTGTTCAACCAACTTTTGTACAACATGTGCATGTTTCTTTTTAGATTCCTTATAACTAACACAACCGAAGGGAAAACAACACAAACAATCCATGACGGCAGTACTAGGTAGTTGGTTAATGAATAAGAAACAACACCAATATTTTTTTTTCACGACAAAAACTTAGAAAATACTGCTTAACTATGTACTTGAAAGGTCCCACATTCGTGTACAAAAACAACCTACTTGCATTGGTGCCCTACAAAATATGGGTCATCAGGAAAAATCTCTTTCTTCCTTTCCACATAACTGCTTTCTAGGCTACAACTGTAATTTGTGAAGAACCAGTACATATATGTTGTGGTTCAGTAACTTAACGAACCCAAAACATTTACCAGGGGAGGATGCCCAAAATGTCCCGATCGGTTATTATTTCTATTTTAGAGATGACGGGCGGTCTAGAAATTATATAAGTTGTGATTATATAGTAATATTTTTATATATTTCTAGTGACGATAACGAGTGGAAGGTGTGACGAAACACCTGTGAATCTCTCACTGATTTCCATAACCTTATGATGACACTTCAACACAATCTCCAGTTATGTTTTAGTAATGGTACTCCAGGTATCCGTATCTATCTGATCTTCACATGTTATCAGCCATCGGGTTTCTAACAGCTTCAAAAATATATATGATCCAAGCGACTTCCATGAGTTCCAACAGAATAGTAAAAGATGACTGTATTGAAACATAGAATATTTATATACCATGTGGGTAGTTCGAACAACTCCTTTACTCTATCAGCATTCTTAATTATGTATGTATTTAAAACCCAATCACTACATATCGAAATACGTAACTAGTTGTAATATTTAACATTTTAGTCTATATCTGTTTATATCAAATGTCTTCAAAAATATATCAATTACTTTTTTTCAAACAAATTTCTTTTCTTTTTGTTTTCATAAACGTTGAAATACATGTTTGGTCTTAGAGCTACAATATATATATATATACACTAAAAAGCAAATAATATATATATATATATATTCATATATATATATATATATATATATATATATAGGTGGGTTATTATACAACCATTTACATTTGTACAACCAATACAACTCAATCTCAACCGTCCATTTAATTTGATGAATATGTAATTTCATAGAAGTTTTGATTGTTYCCTAATATAAAATATTGATCATAATTAATGAACCGTATTCATCTTCCATAAATATTTAAATCATAATAAATGAACTCTCATTATTTCCATAAATATTTCAATTACTGGGTTGCATTGGTTGTACAAATGCAATGAGTTGCATTTGAAACAAACTCTCTCTCTCTCTCTCTCTCTCTCTATATATATATATATATAGACTTGGGATCATGTGAGACCAGCCTGTTTTCGTGAGACCCGTGAGACCAACATTTTACACTTGAAACTTCACAGCAAAATGTTGTGAAGCTGACTTTTTAAAACCTTCACAGTGTTTTTGCTGTGAAGGTTCGACTTTTTTTAAACCTTCACAGTGTTTTTGCTGTGAAGGTTACGTGTAAAAATGTGGTCTCACGGGTCTCACGAAAACAAGCTGGTCTCACGTGAACCCAACCCTATATATATATATATATATATATATATATATATATATGTTACAAATCCCATGAGAACCGGTTTAAAAATAAATTTTGATATGATTTTTTTCCATCAAATGCTAGAATTTAAGATATTATTTCACATATATTTGTTTTATAATATGGTAGTTTCATATGTATTTATTTCATAGTATGAACATCTTTTAGGTGTATTTTTCGTTTACTAAGTGAATAAAAAAAGTTCCACTTGCAATTTTTTTTCATAAAATGAACACAAACATATGTGAAAACAATATGTTAAATCATAATTTTTGATAAATAAAAATAATGTGAACAAATATTTTTATATCAGTTCTCACATGTTTCTAACATATTTGTAGTTCTCAATCGATATATTTATGCAATTGATTAGAGTTCATTTATTATGATTTGGATATTTATGAAAGATGAATAGAGTTCATTAATTATAATCAATATTTTATATTAAAAAACAATCAAAACTTTTATGAAATCACATATTCATCAAATTAAATAGACAGTTAAAATTGAATTATATTGGTTGTATAAATATAAAAAATTTCTATATATATTAATTGGATAAGTATTATTGGTGAGGTGTTTTCCCCATTTCCATAATTATAAATTATGATGTAATATTACATTTATTAAATTAAATAAATAAAAGAAGTACTTAGTTTTTCATAGAATATTCAGGTTGTGGAAATTATTTAATGCTGCATTCTAACTTTTTACTGCTGCATTCAAGCTTTTTGTTTGCCTAAAAAGAATTTTAAAAAAGTAGTAATATTAAAAATATAATAATTAAAAACCATTGAAAAGCAAGGTGCTGAAAACAATGTAAACAACTGCTACTAAACAATATTATCTTCTCATTTTTATATTAACAATTTTTAATATCAAATCTGTGATTGGATAATTAATTGACCGAAATCGTCATTTCTCTTATATTGATCTGTCTTATAGCTATTGGGTTTCTCTTTAAATGATGTTTTATAACTTGCGGACGTAGCTAAAAGACAAAAAAAATTACAATTTCTACTCAGGTTTGCAAGTGACACCTCCATAATTTCTGCTCATGTTTGCAAGTTAGGGAGGTGCCACTTGCGAACCTGGGTAGAAGTTGTAGTTTTTTTGTCTTTTAGTTACCTCAGGAAGTTAAGGAAGTGTCACTTGCGGGGGTAATGACATTTGTGTAAAACTGGAAGGAGGCTAATTGATGAGAGATGAATGGTCATTTTGGTCAATTTTCCTAATTAAAAAAATTAAGCAGAGGGTTAAATACACCCCTATATATTACTAAATACATTAAAAAACGATCAATTTTCTTCTTACACATATTAATATTAAAACTGATATTTTTAACATTTTCTGTACAAGATTTGACCTAATATCTGACATAAAAGGATTACAAATATCATCACTCATAATTAATATGATGTATATATAAATATCACATTATTTATTTGTAAACATCTAAGCATCATGTCTTTTGTCAAAATGTTGTTTAAAAGAATTTTAAGAGATACCAAAGGGTCTTTGTTCTAACGGTATGTGAGTCTTTGGCCTCGTAGGAGGTCAAGAGTTCAAACTTCACCAAATATGAGAAGAATGTGTGAGTTTATTTGTCGTATATAAATATTACATATTAAAAAAAACAGTTTTAAGAGATTGATAAAAAAACAGTTTTAGGGATGGAGGGGTATTTTTTATGTTTTTATAATGAATTTAAAATATATTTATTTAATTAAATATTAATTGTATTAGTGAGAAAGCATTATGGATTGTGATGTTTGTAAAAGGGTGTTGAGGACTATGACTTCATCTTTAGGAATTAAATTGGGCCCAGATTATTGTGATCATGCTTGTCACGTAATTGGTCACAATAATATTTTAATTTTTTAATAATAAAAACGAGAACACCTCTATTTTATGAAAATGCAAGAACATTTTTAAGCCTCCAAATTAATTAACATATAATAAAAATCAGAATAAATGAAAATAAATTAATATTTATCCATAAATTTCTGTTATATTTGATTTATTCTCATCCTTTAAATTTTGTGTGAATTAAAGACCTTTTATGATGTGATTTTGATGCGATAATCATCTAATAATTATGTGATTTTTGTTGTAATAACGATGCGATAATGTTGTGATAGTCGAAAATAGTTATGATTGCGTCTACAGTCATCGCCTTGTATGTTTATTGTATGATTTTACTGTGATAATAATGTGATAATTATTAGATATCAGTTAGCATATTATCTGTAGTAAGGATGTCAACAGAACTACAAATAAATACAAAATCACATGATTGTCCTTAATTAATGACTTTATTTTCTTTTAATTCTAATTATGCGTTAAATAATTTAAAGATCCATAAATATTCTTACATTCTCGTAAAACAAGGGGTGTTCTCGTTTGAACTTCTACACACACGCACATATACACACACACACACATACACACACACACACACACATATATATATATATATATATTATAGAGATATATAAGGGTCTTTATTTGAGAACACATAAAATTAGGATGAACTTGAGAACCTATCTGTCATGTGTTATTTCACATGAATTTTTTTACATTCACGACTTGGATTTAATGTATTGATTAACATATATTTGTTTCACATGCGAACATTTCTATATTTTGTTTTGAAGCATATAATATTTATATATGACAAATAGATCAAATAAACTCACACACCCTCCTCACATTTGGTGAGGTTTGAACCCCTGACCTTCTAGGAGGTCAAAGACTCACATACCGCTAGACCAAAGACCATTTGATAACATTTTCATATGTTTGTGAAAACAAAAAAAAAATACAACTAAAATGTTTCACATTTTAAACCGAATACATATGAAACAAACACATTGTGAATCAAATATATGTTAATCAACATTATATATATATATATATATATATATATATATAATCTTAAATAGAAGAAAATATTACCTTGACTAGATAGAGATAGGAGTTGCATGGTGTACTTTCCAACTAGAGTTTCATAACAAAATTGCAACCCAAATAAGCACATGCTTTTTTCTACTTCATGTCTTTGTCAATATATATATATA
>NW_020200583.1:69874-82610 GCF_001531365.2 Cynara cardunculus var. scolymus | reverse complement strand
CTGAATTTAAATTTATATTAAATATTTAATAAAAAAATAGCAACTTATTGTATATTTAAATGCATTTGGATGATAAATATATTAATTTTTAAATAATAAAAAAAAGGTTTCCTTTCGCTTTCAAGACGTTTAGTACAATTTACATATGTTTTATTAAAGAATAAAACTCAATCACGTATATGATCTTTCAAAAAGAACTTTTGGCTTTTTGGTCAAATTGAAAAAGAAAGCAGAACATAAGATGAATCGGTAATTCAAAATCTGGTTTAATAAGACAAACAAAAAATCAGTTCTTAATTGGTCCCAATGCTGAAAAATAAGATCGAACAGATCGTTCCAATCATAAGCAATTCATGATAGATCCATTTATTTATATCACGAAAATTTATAAGCGTTAACAATTCAATTTGATTGTTATAACTTTCAAGTATAAACAGTTGATTTTTTTACATATGTAAAAGATACTTATATAAGGAAAAAGATGTATCATTTATCTGTAAATGACATAAAAATAAGATATAATAATACCCTATTTATCGAATTCTATATCATATTTTTTTTATTAACCTAGGTATACAACTCGCTATGCGAGCCGACTAATCCCAGGGCGACCACTTGCTTTGCAGATAGCCCGGAGTCACCGCATTTGAACCTTCGTAGCCACAGGGGGATTTTTGTTCTTTCTTGGATTTGAACCCAATACCTCTGAGATTTTTTTTTCACTGTATGAAATATTATAAGACGTACAATAAAAATTGTATGCCAAACCAGGCCTTGACTATGCCCAATCATGTCTTGGATCGGACCCGAATCCAATACTTAAATCGGTCCCTTTTTTGAAGGTTCTAACTAATCATCACATGAAAAATCACTGACTGGTTCACTTTTTGGAATGAACAGAGCCCATATTTGATCGTTGTAAAAACCGATCCATGCTTAATCTGTTTAGGGCTTCAGTCTGACTTGCACTTGCACAGATGTAACTCCTGCCTGCTATTATAATCAACAAAAAAGCCAGATATAAATTAAACACGAACATTCAGTTACAGAAAATTATATTATATACTTTGCTTATTATTCAATCGTACTACAAATTATTTGATAAACCAAAAAGATAAGCTTTACCCACCAAATATTTTTTTCTTCATTAATATTTATGTTCAAAATATTATATTTGAAATCAAATAATTGTTATATGGGTATAGTTGGGCTTTAATGATTAGGCCCAATAACTAAATAGTTACTTTTATGTTTAAGCCCATATAATTTTATAGTCTTTCATGGCCAAAAATCGGTTCCGAGCCAGGCCAGGCCGAGCCCAACCGGTCCCAAGATTTCTCATAACCGGCTATAACCGGTCCCTGTTGAATAGATAAAGACCAGTCAGGCTAGTTTATAACCAGTTATGAGCCGCCGGTCTCACCCTTAAAAATATAATTTTTAATGATATATATTTTTAATACATTATTAAATTTGTCATACAGGTCACTCAAATACACTTAAAAAAACGTTTTATTACGAGAATTGTGAACATTTTTTGCGTTTTTTGTTAATTGAGAACTTGATATGTAAACATCTCAATCTTGTTACATATTTATATTGTTTAGAGGCCAAAAAATACAAAAAAGGGGTCAAAAACGTAACGACTATATTTAAAAAAAAGAAATCATTTTTTTTAATTTCATGTCGGGTGATAACCGGTACCGGTCCCGGTCCCACAAATCCGACAAAAACCATGATCGGATGTAACCGGCGGTCCCATAAACGGTCCTTACCGGTCCCGGGCAGGGCTAGGCCGGTCCTTGACTGGTCCCGGTTCCGGTCCTCCAACGATAGATTGTGAAATTATTAAAATTCGGAGAGTTTTTCAAAAAGATTGTCACGTGAAAGAAATATTTTTTATTATTATATTTTCACCAATAAGAAATCTTGAAATTAAATGTTTAGATTTATTAGATGTATGAAATATTTGGAGAAGCTGTTGGAGCTGAATGCAACTTTTTGTTAGATTTTGAATTTTGATTATACGTTTTGAAGAAAATTTGAAGAATTTATTGAAGATGCTCTAACAACCCGCCTTATCGACCATATATCAGAATAACCCTCAAGTTTCTCTTCGTCCTGATTCATTTCGACTACAAATTCCTTTGTAGAATGAAAAACTATTTGATACAAAGGCGTTGGCTGATAAGTCAATTTCTCTCAAACCGTAATAATAATATTTGATCAGATCATTGAATCATTTATTTCTCTTGCAATTTAAATATCTTCATCTCTATCCTAATGCCGATGGATCATTTGGTTCCGGTGATCTAAGGTGTATCATTTGAGATCTGTGGCCAGTAAATGGGGGTCTTGAGATCTCATTTAGGATCCTTTACCAAATGTTTATCAGATAAACACTTACTGGCGAAAGTCACCGCCCACAATTACTTTATCGGGTAACATTCTCGACCATCAAAATAGATTGTTGGTAAACATCTCTAACCCGGTAAACGCTAACTGGGCAAGAGTCTTCTCCCTTGTTTACCAAGTCAGATTCTCGATCTTTATCATGCTCAACCATTGAGACAAATAACATTCAATAATCATTTGATAAGCAACCCCTTTAAGTACAAACGCACATAATTTTCTTTCGGTTCATATATATATTAAATAGTATTTCATATAATAGTTGTTTTTATATTTAATCAAATGTTGAATTTATTTGAAAGTGTAAAAACATCATTTATAATGACTTTGGATTAGAGATGGCCAAAAACCGGTCCCGGGCCGGTCCCAATCAGTCCTCATCTTTCTCATAACCGGCCATAACCGGTCCCGGCGTAATCGGTCCCGGTCCCGTTCGAAAATGATAGGACCGGTCAAGGTACTTCATAACCGGTTATGGGCCGCCGGTCCCGGTCCCGGTCCCAACTGGTCCTTGCATTAAAAAAATAAGATATTTTTATTTTTTATTTTTTTAATGATATATATTTTTAATACATTATAAAATTTACAATTGGGTCACTCAAATACACATTAAAAATGTGTTTTAATATAATTAAAATTACGTTTTCTTATAAAAATACATTATAAAATTATTTAAAAATACATTATAAAATTATTTAAAAATACATTTATTTATAAAATTATTTGAATTTTCGGCCGGTCCCACGAAACTACCAAAAACCTCAACCGGTCCCGGTTTTTGGTCCCATAACCGGTCCTTACCGGTCCCGGTCCGGTCCTTTGTCGGTCCCGGTCCCGGTCCTCCGGCGGTCCCAGCCCGGGCCGGGCCGATTTAGCCATCTCTACTTTGGATGCCCAAAAATCTTATAACAGAAAGCCCATTGAAAGCAGAATCCAAAATGTTGGCCCAAGCCCAATTAAAGCCTTAAAAAGCTAATAAAGCTTATGAATATTATTACCTTTTTAATAGATAACCATAAATTGAAACCAAATAAAAAACAATAGAGGGGTAAAATGGTGATTTTTGATCATTTCTTGTCGATTAAAAATATTTATCAACAACTCTTGCATTAAATTATACAAAGTCTTTTAATCATTATGATAATTTCACCGTCTTGCATTTATGATAAGTCATAGATGTTAGGATCCATAATTTCCTAATCGTCGCACTTTGAAACATCGATGGTAATTCTATATCTGATTCGTACATGTACAATTAGTATGATGCTATTATGTTTCTAACGGTTTTACTTCTTGGATTTAAATTATGAACAATCACTAACATAAAAACATAAGAATAAATGGAAAGAACACAACAACCGGTTATACAGATACAAATTTACTCGAAGTAATCAAAAAGATTGTTAACCTAATGGTACAAGTGTTATCAGTAGAATCGAACATATCAGAAAATTTGATTAAACAAGTTATTTTTTAAAGATGCATAATTCGGATATAATAAAATGAACATCAATTCTGAAAAGGGAAAATTGCACCTAAATATAATAAAAAATTGCATTTGTTATTTATTATATGCAACAAGAAATCAAAATCGTTAATATCGTAACAAAATTTTAAAATTCTTTAATTAATGTAACCAACTTCTTAAAATTCATATTTTAAAATTAAGACGCCGTTTGCCTAAACATTTACCTGGTAAAATTCAACGCATCGTATGCAACAATTTATCCCAATAAGCGCTAACCATGGTAAGAGTCTTCGTCCTCACTTACCAGGTAAGACTCTCAATTCTTGTCTTCGCTCTTACCGGGTAAGATTTTTTGTCCTTGCCATATTCATCCGGTAAAGTAAAGTGACTTGTAAAACGGTTACTCGGGTAAGCGTTTGATATAAACATCACCTAAGTTAATTGCTAAACTTACAAAATCATCAACTAATGTAAACAACTCCAGGTGATTGTCCCAAAATATGAATTTTAGAAGGCGTATTACATTTAGTTGTGTATCTATGATTTTTGTCGAACACAGGGACGGACCCATAAATTTTTTTAAACGATGACACCATATAATTAATATAAAATATAGGACTGTAAACGAACATAACGAAGGCTTGTTCATGTTCATTCGTTTAACTTAACCGACAAACACGAACGGTAAACGAACGAAAATCATCGTTTTCTTGTTCGTTCATTTAGAAATCTGGTGTGTTTGTGTTCGTTTATGTTCGTTCATTAACATGCTAAACGAACGTAAAGGAACGAATTTATAAACAGACGGGCTAAAAGAACATACATAAATATTATTTGAATTCAAATTAAATAAACAAAAGATTATATATTAAATTTAGTATATAAACGAACATAAACGAACGAATATAAACGAACGKAAGCGAACGGTAAATGAACGAACATAAGCGAACATAAATGAACGAATGTGACTCTTGTTCGTGTTCGTTCGTTTAACTAAATGAACAAAAAAAATGTGCATGTTCGTTTATGGTCGTTCATTAACATGCTAAACGAACGTAAAGGAACGAACATAAACGGACGGGCTAAAAAAACATACATAAATATTATTTGAATTCAAATTAAATAAACAAAAGATTATATATTAAATTTAGTATATAAACGAACGAATATAAACGAACGTAAACGAACGGTAAATGAACGAACATAAGCGAACATAAATGAACGAATGTGACTCTTGTTCATGTTCGTTTAACTAAATGAACAAAAAAAATTGTGCATGTTCGTTCATTTATTAAATAAATGAACTTCCTGCCGAACGGTTCACGAACAGTTCACTGAACATTCGGTTCATTTACAGCTCTAATAATATAATATACATATAAAAATAATTACAAAAAATATGGTTTTTATAGGACTAATAAACAACTCCTAAACTTGTATCCGACATGTCTTCATCTTTTGAAAAAGGTCAATATATACCCAAAAATAATTATAAAAAGTATGGTTTTCATAGAATTGAGGAAAATACGGTAGCACCATTCACAAGCCTAAATTTTTTAGTTGCACTATTTGGATTTCAAGAAAATACGGCAGCACCTTCTAAAACGATACGGTAGCACCGCTCACAAACCTAATTTTTTACCCTTTCGGCAGAGAAATAATACGGTGACACGTGCCACCCATACCACTTAGGTAGGTCCGCCCATGGTCGAACAGGTGCATCTTTAAAGTAGATCAAAGACTCGTAAAGTCGCTCGATATGTTTTTAACCGAATTCCACCATTTCGAGAGATTTTTCAAGTTTTTTGGTTGATTTCGAGAGAGTTTTAACTTTTTTGGTTGATTTCGAAAGACTTTTGTTTTGCTTTTTTATTTATTGATTTTGAGGGATTTTTTTTGGTTGATATATTCCTTATATGTTCAAATATCCCCGAACGAGCACCCCTCAAAGTTATGCAGGTACACCTTTCCTACATCAAAAAACAAATCATGTTAGCGAAAATAAGTTGAGCGGGTGTACAAAATTGTGCTCGAACATATATAGGTCCGCCCCGGTTACATTAAATCAATGATTATGATCATCCTTACACATGATAGAAACAAAAACGAAAACTAAATTTATTGTATTTCAAAAACCAAAATTCTATAAATGCAATTCACACTTCTTGATGTACTAAATTTTGAAACCAAAAACAACTGATGCATCATATTAATTGGGTCCAAATATTGCCAGCAAGTGAAAGATAAATCTTCAAGATCACAGGAGTTGAATGTAAAATAAATTAAAAACATGTAATATTAAGACAAGTATACCAATTTGACAAGATACGTGTGGTTGTGTGAACTTAGAACCCAGGTAGGGATGCAAGTCCTGATTGGGCAATAAACGGTTTCTTACAGGGAAGGCGGTAACCCGACTACTTGAGCCGGCCTCTCCCGAAAGAGTATCATGTGAGAGATAAACCAGGTTCATAACAGTTTGCTAGGTGGCTGGCTTAGGAGCCCAATGCCCAAAGGAATTGTGACTCCCAAACTGTGTCTCTCAGACTCGAACCCTCACCAGTTTGTGTAATTATATCACCTCGAAACCAATTGTCTTAAGTAAAAAGAAGGTACTAGCTGCATTCTATTTTGATGATGAAGAATGTGGCAAGATAAGGATTTACTGTGCCATAACTTGATGCTCTCGATATCCATATTATGAAACCGCAGGTTTTTCAAACCAACGATGTTCTTGTCTTGAACCTTCCTTCATCAATCGGTAAGCGTAGAAAGCTATAAACACAGCAGCGAAAGCCATTCTACGAGTAAGCATATAGATGATACATGACCGTATGCTCCTCAAAAGCAAAATAACGACGCAACTACAGAATAAGGCATTAGATTTGCACTTTAAAATTTCATGATGCCACCGGGTATGAGAATATATGAAATCTCATCAGACTACTCTCTACAAGAGCCTTTAAGAAAGAAAGAAGGCTCAAACATATATCAAGCGGAGCGGAGCTGAGCTGGGATTTGAAGTCTAGGGAAACACCAATCATAGATGAATAAATTAAGTTAAAAAATAAAAATGAGCTTTTTGATTTCTTGGAGTCCAATAACAATTGGAGGTAATAACAAATTAATAACCACTATAATTCAACTTAAAAACACATTAGCTTACAAAATGGTTAATCAGTTACAGGTTACAAGAAATAAATAATTGTTTCTTAAACATAAAGATGGGTAAGCATGTGAGTGTGGGGAGCCGGTGCCGCCTCTGTTTACTATGCGGCTTCATTATTGATAGAAAAACGAATGTTGTAAATCTAGCCAATACGGACTCTATCAAAAAAGAGGAATAGAGGATCGATAATTTCAGATTGATTTATTAGCTAAAATATAGCAAAATGTTGGTGAATTGAGCTATATCATAAGATGTTTCCAGGACATGTAAAGATGACTCGGTGTTAAGAAATATTTGTAATGGGGTAGTAACAAGGAGAAGGCTGCTGCTAATGACCAACAGCCTAATTTGATGTACCATGTTGGTGGGCAAATTAGGAGCTGAAATTAGTTTTCTGGAGAAAATTTGGTCACCCATCATTTTTCTAGGAAATTCCATGTGTGTGTGTGTATATATATATATATATATATATATATATTATCTTGTTAACTAGATCATGTTTTAATCAGGAAATGAAAAACCTTTGTGGGTTGGCTCAACCCCTCAAGTAGCAATAAAGCTTGGGTCTTTGGGGATTCTTCTTAAAGATCATCGGTTCGAGTCCTGCAAGACCACTGGGATTTTCCTGATTGTTCTCTTGGACCTGGGATTATTAGAGGTGTGCGTAAGCTGGCCCAGCCAACCACGGTTAACAGAAAAAAAGACATGAAAATCTACTCAAATGAAGAGATCATACAGGCCTCACAAAGTCCAATCTATCGTCTCCTAACGAGATCCAAAGACTATAAACAGAAACAACTTCTAATATTACAAGAAACCGGTTGATATGATCTAAGAATGCTTTTCACTAGATTCAGTTCTTAAGATGTAAAATATGTTGCTCTACCTCTTGACCTCTTCCATTAACATTCAAATGCTGCCTGCTTCTATATTTCTTCTAATACAATAATTTTTTTTTCCGAAGATTGATATTATGACCAATTAATTTCACCAATTCAAGTTTTCACACAAACTCCTAGTGGATGGCTTTGGATATAACTACAAACTTAAGAGAATTCACCTACATTATAATAGGTGATTAGAATCTATGGATGCGGCCTGATCGAAATTAACAAATCAAGTTAGATAATGTTTGTTGAACCGAAAAAACAATGATTAACCTAATGAAAATCAACGCACAGAACAATTTCTCCGATTAAATTTACTCAAACATCCATATTAGTTTTTTCGCGATATTTGAAAACAAGTGTAGATACAACAAATTAGAGAAAGAACAATCAGATCTTACATATTTCTAGACATATCCTTAACATAATTCTAACGTCACATTTGCATCAATAACATATCTACCCTTGAATACTTAAAAAACAGAGCTCAGAAACCAGTTGAAGAACCGAAAAGCAACAAAACTTGGAAAAAAACAGAATGTTCGAAGAGAAGCAGTTGAAATTTCAATCAAAGCAATTAGCAAATCTACGATCAGAATCCTACAAAATCCTAAAATCGAAATCAAAGCTTAAGAACAGAAAAGTCTTACCTGATTCGATCAAAGACGTTGAAGCATCGTCGGAGAGAGCAAATCTGGAAAAGCGAGTCACCGCAATCGCATATGAGAGACGTATATTACCTCTAAGCCATTGACTGAATCAGTAACAGAAAGCACCTCTCCATCATAATTGCATTTGTGAAGAATAGATATGATATCGTTATGCAAATGTTAGAGGTGAAATTAAAGATATTGAAAGATTGGGGGTAGAAAATGAAAATATAGATTGTTTCCCAGAAAGTGACATTTTGGTCGAAAAGGATAGCGACGACCAGGTCTACAGTAACTGAAAGCCAGAAGAGCAACAGCTGGCTGATAGTTCGCAGGGTATGGAGCCCCTGTTCCATATTAGCGCGTCCTCTTTGTAACTCTACTATTAAATTTATATATATATATATTTTCTTCGATTATATATCTACATTATATTATAAAGTATTTCATAAAAATTCTTAAGAACTATTTTTTATATATGAAATACCGTTTATTAATATATATTACTTAAAATCAAGATTACAAATAAATTATGCGTAAGTATAACTTATTAAAACTTCATGTTTGAATTCGTGTAACTAATCGCAGATAAACATTTCAATTTAAATATTATATAATATAATTATAATAATCATTAAATTATAACAAAATACTTAATATAAAAAATTATATTATTAAATCAAAAATAAATTACTCCGTTATTAAATCTGAATTAAATTATAATAAAAAATTGAATTAAAAAAAATCACATCAAAAAACAAAAACTTTTAAATAATTAAACATGTCCTAAGTAAAACAAAAATTAAGACATTTTATTCAATTCTTTTAAAATTACATGAAAATGCAATTGATGTAAATCCTATTTTAAAAGTTTTTTTTTTTTTGGTATTTCTTATGTGACATCTATATAATCAGAAAGTTCTCAAACCTAGTAGACTGGTTCATAAAATTTTTTATAAATTTTCATAAATTATTTATAATTTCTTTTAAAATGAAGAAAATAGAGATTTTGGACAAAAAAATTTGAATCGAAGAAATTCTTCAAAACTTTTTCTAAAATGGAGAAATCATGACAGACTGACAGGGTGTGGAATTTTCCAAATTCAGAGAACTCTTAAAAAATGTTTATCATGAGAGAGAAACAATATTTTATTATTTTTACAAATAATAAACTTTGATGTTAAATGATTATGTGAAATAAATAATATTTTATAAAATGCATTGAACATTTTAATAATATAATTAATGTTGCAATCTTCAAAATAGAAAATCTGTTAGAGTTAAATGTAATTCTTTTTGGAGATTTTGAGTTTTAGTTTTCTATTACGGAGAAATTTAAAGAATTTATTGGAGATGTTTTTTGAAGAAAACAGTAAGGGGCTGTTTACCTAAATGCTTATCCGGTAAGTGTTTACCGATAGAAGTCAACACTATAATTTTATTTTGATGCGTAAGATTTTAGTACATTAAAACGTATCGAATGCAACAATTTACAGGTTAAACGCTTACCTAGGTAAGAGTTGTCATATTCACTTACTGGATAAGACTCTATCATTTTCATCGCTCTTACCCAGTAAGATTCTTGGCATTTATTATCTTCATCCGATTAAAAAATTTACCGAGTAAGCACTTACCAAGTAAGCATTTTGTAAACAACCCCTAAATGTCAATGTGGAAGGGAAAAGTTCATAAACATGAACTGGTTCTTCATCAAAATGATGGGGACCCAATCCAATTAAATAATATATTTAGAATTTAAACCGGTTCATAATTGGAGGTACATGGTTAAAAAATATGTAAGAAAGAGAAATATGTTGTGGTAAAGAGAAAATTATGATGTGAAAGAGTCGTGTACCATTAACTAGATGTTTGAGATTGCTTATTTGAAATAACTTATGTTTTTTCACAAAAACACTTATCAACTTATTATAAGTCAGAAGAGTATAACTTATTCAAAAACTTCTTATTATCGGTTTGACATCGACATAAGTTGTTTATCCAAACACTCAAAAGTGCTTATTACCGGTGTCACACAAAAATAAGTCAATAAGTTGTTTTTATAAACAATCCAAACACCCTGTAAATACATTCATGATCAGAGATCCCAAAATTTACATAAAAAATGTATGAAAATGCAATATACTTTGATCTGATTTTTTTTTTTTTGTATATAACATACTTCGTCATAAACATTTCAGATATCAATAATATCACATTCGAGGATTTTAGAAATACGTATGTACAAAATAAGAATCAGCATTTTTATTCTTTCCGCATTATTAAGGATTATTAAACCATGTGTTAAATTGGTTAATTACGGATTTGCCCTTGATTCACATGCACTAGAACAACACTCTTGAATCAAATTATTTAACTTGGTTTGCCCTCTTATCTGGCTTAGGAAACTTCTGTGTTATGTCTATAGACTTTCAATGGCTTCATTTTTCTTTGTAAGACTCCTGAAATCCCTCTTATTCGCTTTCACAATAACAAATTTTCATTTTCAACCTCTATTTTTATCTAATTTCATATACGCCCTTCAACTTTAACAAATTGATCATTTCCCCCAAACTTTTTTTTTTTCAAGTAGCTCGTGTTGTATAGAAACATGGACGGATTTACATAGTTTGCACGTGCATATCCAAAAAATAGTTATTTAATTTAAAAAGATAGCATGAATTGTTGTATACCCAGAAGCACATAACTGACAATCTTGATTTTTTATATTTCTTCGTTAAGTTATTACATTATGTGTCCTGGAGTTAAAATGATATAAATCCGACACTGATGGAAAGAATATATGTTGATTATACTATAAGCAAAATAAAGACAGCTGGTCATTTTATAAAAATTTAATCAACAAACGCTCAATATACATGTTAAAAATGATTTACAGTACAGTTATGTTATGTCTGTATAATTTGAATACCTTTTGATGAAATCAAAAATAACAGTTTACACCTCTTATTCCATTTTTAGTTTTTTCTTTCCGATTTTAAACGATAAGAATCAAATGGGGCTTCTTTTAAGAAAGAATGTAGCATTGGCTAAACGGATTCCATGTTATACAAAAGTTTAGGGATTTGAATGACAAACAAGTGATAATGGAAGGGGTATATATGTAAATAGTGTTCACTGGTTTGAACTAAGGAGAAAATAGTCATTTCGATGCTTTGAATAGAAAGGTATCTCCTGTCATCCAATTCCACTTGTCTTTTGCTCACTGACACTATAAAATCCACAATATGCCCTCCTTCATCTTCACTTATTTCAAGGTTTGAGTCTTATCTTTTTTCAAATTAAACAAAGACGTACATATAACTTCAATTATCTGATGAAGAAAAAAGACCAAAATACCCATCACGAGACGTTGAGCAAAAAGAAGTACAAAGGAGTGAGGATGAGAAGTTGGGGTTCGTGGGTTTCCGAAATTCGAGCACCCAATCAAAAGACGAGAATATGGTTAGGATCACACTCCACGCCCGAGGCTGCAGCAAGAGCCTACGATGCCGCCCTTTTGTGCCTAAAAGGACCATCGGCCAATCTCAACTTTCCACCACATCATTACAACCACCTCCACTATTCCACCACTGCTATGTCTCCTAAATCAATCCAAAAAGTGGCGGCCACTGCTGCAGCCACCACCGAACCCGTCACCAATGCAACCACTACCACCGCCAGTCCACCACTGCCAATGCATTCTCCATCTAATTCATCGTTTCTTTCTTCTCCAACTTCGTCGTCTTTGCATTTACCGACGAGTCCGTTTGACGATGAAATTTTGCTGGCAAACGATTCTTTTGACACAACCATTTACGAACCGTGGTCTTGGTGCAACTTGGATGCACCGATATTCAACGATTTGATGTTCGGTGAACCAATATTTGATCCTTCATGTTCTTGGATGGTCGAAGATGTTGATGAAGATGGTGATATTCCTCTCTGGAGCTTCTACTGAATTTTTAGTGTTGGAGTTCCACGTTGAAATTGAAACGAGACTTATTAATTAATTATTTTTTAGATGATCTTCAATATTATTTTCCTTGAAGATCATCATTTACTCTCAATATAATTGTAAGAAATTCTATTGTCATCAATAATTAATTTTATTTATCTATCTATCTGTCTCTCTTTATACACATATATATAA
>NW_020200583.1:48194-69843 GCF_001531365.2 Cynara cardunculus var. scolymus | reverse complement strand
TATATATATATATATATATATATATATATATATATATCAATATCATAGTTTATGACTTTTGTAGATGGTCAATCACAAATAGGTTGACTTTTTACAAACTTATATTTTTTTAAATATCCAGTAAGGATCATATGATATAAATTATGAATTAACACGATATAATTTGTAATTTTTTATATGTAAAAATATATCTACTGTTTTTTTTTGGAATGCTTGCTACCAGACCTCATATATTGATCCATCTGTTATTCTCCTCATATTTTGGACAATCTGATTTAATGTAAATTAGATAAAATATATCAATTCGTGACCTTTGGCTTAAACTAAAATAGGACGAGAACAGATGAAAAAACTGTACATAATATCATTCATTAAAATTCAACAGAACTTTAAACTTTGGTATATAAAAAAGTATCGAAGCTGTACAGAAAATGACACAGTTTTAAACTATGTAAAAGTTATTAAGCTTGACCATTTTTTGTTCGGTATGTTATGGTTGTCTATTATATAATACAATATAACTAAAAAGATATTGGTTTTGACTTTAAAAAACTGAATTCCCATTAATCCTCATTCAAAAATCCAACTGTTTTTAAAGTCGGAACACACACGCACACGCGTGGTCTTTTGGAAATTCGATCCATTTGTAAATCTTGCATTTACGGATATTGTACTTTTAAAGGAAAACTCTATAAATTAATGTCGACAAGATAATATGTTCAACCAAAAGGCCTTTGACCTAGCGGTATGTGAGTCATTTACTAAATGTGAGGACGATGTGCGAGTTTTTTTGTTATATTTGATGTATATAAACATTATATACTTTAAAAAATATATGTTTATTTTCTTGTTCTTTGTATATTAATATATGAACATCTGTTTATATATGAATATTTATTTATTTTTAAAATGTTTTATTTAAATTATTACGTTTGTGTTTATTTCCATTTATTATTTTATAATTATATTTTACAATTTTTAAATATTTTTTTAAAAACTTTATTCTGATTAGAAAAAAATATTGAATATATCTACTTACTATTTTAATTTTAATATTTTAAATACGATTTTGTTAATTGTGACGAATCAGAAAACCTTAAAAAAAACAAAATTTAATTTCATTTTTATAAATATTTATGCAATGGATACGTGGTCGTTTCGTTTTCATATCTTCCAGCTTGCAATTAGCTGCCCATCCCGTGTGCTGCTATCACTACTGCCGCCACCAGCAACTTCCTACCCCTTTACCCCACTTATAATAAATTTCTTTCGACTCTTCCATCAAAATCAAATAAAACCCATCAAATTTAAACACCGTGTTGTCAAGTTACTGTATCGACAACTTTATCTATATAAGATTTAAGGGTCGTTCATCTAAACATTTACCTGATAAGCATTTACCGGTAGAATTCAACACCATCGTTTACTTATCGGGTAAGATTTTATTCACTAAAATGCATCGTGTGCAACAATTTATCCCAGTAAAACGCTAACCATGGTAAGAGTTTTTATTTTCACTTACCGGGTAAGACTCTCGATTATTGTATTTGCTCTTACCGGGTAAGATTCTGAGTCTTTGTCATATTCATCTGGTAAAGTAAAGTGACTTGGTAAGCGCTTACCCGAATAAGCGTTTGGTAAACTACACCTTGATAAAAATCAACCAACACACCTCCTAATTTGTACGTTAAAATGTAGAAAAAAGGGAAGGTGACAATGACATGTATGAGTGTGAAAATGATAAAAACATCCATTTATAGGTTGTTTGGTTAAGACTATTAAATGAAAAATGACGGGGAATAAAAATAAGAATGAATTTGCATTCTGTCGGTTTTAACCTGGAATAAAAATTTGGGCTTTTAAAAGAATGAATTTGTTATATAATATAAAACCGAACGGTAATCGAGTTACTGGATTAGGTCTGTGGTTTTAGTGGTAAACGGGCTATCTCGATCGAACAAAACCATATCTATTAGTCGAATCAAATCCTTTTGATTCGTTTGGCTTGACATTTCAGTCAGTTAATTTGACTGTATGAACATAATTATCAAGCCGAGATTATTGATTTAAGTGACACTGTGAAAATACTTTTGAATGTTTTTTTATTTAAAGTTGGCAAAAAATGATATTTGTTAACGATAAAATGAAAACTGGGACGACTAAAATGTAAGAAATCATGAACTTGATGATCGTTATGAATTTTACAAACGAAATAGTTAATCTACAAAAATATAAGAGTTGAAACTTAAAAGCCTTATTTATTTTTCATATTTAATAATAATTATCTTAAAAAGTAAGTTGTGATTTTTAACAAATAAATATTAAAAGTAGTTTTAGGGGCTGTTTGACAGTTGCTGAATGGTTTGTTTCAGAATGATTAAGTCGTCAGAATGATTAAAAAACTCTTATGATATAGTGCAAAATAAAATATAATTGTTTGGTAATTGTTTACAATGAAATTATGGTGCTGAATGGTTAAGGGAGGCCCACGATACAAAATCATTCAGAGGGTTTTAGAACCATTAAGAGACAAACTTTTTTTTGTCAAACAATATCCACCTCTTAACGATTCAGAGGTGAATCTTGTTTGGCAAAAAAAAGTATGTCCCGTAATGATTCTAAAACCTTCTGAATGATTTTGTATCATAGATCTCCCTTAACCATTAAGAGCCCTAATTTCATTGTACACAATTACCAAACAATTATATTTTATTTTGCACTATATATCATGAGAGAATCTTAATCATTCAGATCACTTAATCATTCAGCAACTGTTAGACAACCCCTAAAAAAAGCTGTTATAATATTATACAGAGAAAAAAATTGGTTTTTTTATATTTTATAAAATCTACTGAAAAGGGACTAAATATATAATGTTTTTGTCTCGGAGAGTTAATTATTAGTTTATTTATTAAATTATTATTTAATATTTAAAATAATAGTAATAATTAAGGAGTGGAGGGTACAGATTTCCGTATCTTTCCGTACGAGTTGTGCAAAATTTTGGTGGTTTCGCAGGAAGCCGCTTATTTGGGCCCAACCGACAGGTGCTCGTCAACTCAACATCATCCATCTCTAATTAATGCATTTTATTTTTTATTTTTTATTTTTCCATTTTTGACCACAAATATTCCAAATATACGATTTGCTTCTATATTTTATATTGAGTAATTGAATTAAATGATAATTTTGGTTTATTTAAATTGGTTTTTTATCATCTTTTTTGGGTTGATTTAAATGCCATTACTTTCGTAACATCCAGATTTGTAATATTACATATGAGGTAAAGACTAAAAATGCAACAAAAATATGCAATTATGACAACCAGTTCTGTAATTGCGACGATAAACTGGTTGAATTTGATATTTTCTTTGTCTTTTAATTAGGTCTTAGAAAAAATGGTTGGAAAGCCAATTTAAATGAAGAGAATGACTGTTTTGAGCTAATTTCTCGTTTATATTTTACATATAATTTAATAAAAATAAATTTTCAAAAACATATCTGGTGGGTATGTTATACTTTTTATTTATTTATAAAATTTGGAGATTTATATGTTATTTTTTCTATTATTTTAAAAAAGAGTTTATTATAATAGTTGAAGCAAAAATTAAAGGTTGCAAATCAGAAGGGTGGTGTCTGATTGGTTTGAGCTTAACTCCAAAGATCAAAAGTACCTGGAGGTCCAAGGTTCAATTCCAAGGTGGAACAAAAAATCCTCTTGTGGCCACGGATGTTCAAATGCGGTGACTCCGGACTATCTGCAAAACAAGTGGTCGCCATAAGATTAGTTCGGCTCGCATATCAGGTTGGATATACAGGTTAATAAAAAAAAAAATTTAAAGATTGCATGGTTGTTGAAATCGTATTATACTCTATTGGTAAAGTATTTCCTCATATGGAACATTAATTAGAATATCTTCAATAGATTTTTTAAATTTTATTTAATATGAAAATATAAAAATCCAAAGAAATATTACATTCTATTAATATTAAAATATTCAATATATTTCATAAAATATTAATTTTCTCTCGTAAATGTTTTATTTCAAGGTTTTTTATTGGTAGGAATATCATAAAAATATATTTTCTCTTTCTCTCGTGTCATTATTTTTGGGGAATTTTCTGAATTTGAAATTTTTCACTCTCGTATTTTCTCCATTTTAAAGAAAAGGTTTTTAGAGAATTTGTTAGAGTAAAAAAAACGTGCCTAAAATCAAGAAAATCTACATTTTCCTTTTTGGAGAATTTGTTGGAGATGTTTTTAACTAATAAATACTTATTGGTTTTGTGATCTGTAATTTAATAAAAGCCTTTCATTTCTGGTTATATATCTAATTTTTTTTGTTTAACCTGAATATTCAATCCACTATGCGAGCCAACTAATCATAGGGCAAGCACCTGTTTTGCAGATAGCCCGGAGTTACCGCATTTGAACCTCCGTGGCAACATGAGGATTTTTATTTCTTCTTGGATTTTAACACGAGACCTCCTGATACTTTTGACCTTTGAAGCCAAGCTTAAACCAATCAGACACCACCCTTATGGTTTAAATTATTCTTTATCATGTGAACAGAAAATCGATCTTCATAATATATTCTAATATCACCGATGAAAAATTCGTTAAATTTATAATAGAACTTTTTGCAATAACTAAGTATGTAGAATGAAGGATTTTCAAGCTATAACCCTTCATGAAACATTAAAATCCCTGCCCAATTAATTAATTACCGTTTAAAGGCGAAATACTACTGCTTACATATATCATCTTGAAGCTTTGGTTATGAACAAATACGTGTCATCGGTTGCCTTTCGTTGTTAATTAATTGACATTTATACTGGTTATATGTAACCACTGAACAACGTAATGAGTTATGCTTCATTTTGTAAGGCTGAATGAAACAAAAAGAAAACCATATAAATTTTTAAACAAGTTTTTAGTTCAGAATTTTATTTTGAACCTAGACACCTTTATCATGACAAGTTTTTCTCCCTTATGATGACTGCATGACCGCTATGGTGGGAACAATCTTCAGTGTGGTGAATACCCTTTTGTTATATCGATGATTTTGATTTTAGTTCACCAATTTCTTATTATACAATGTTTCGAACATTTAATCAGTAACCAAATATGTTTATTGAATTACTGGTTATGTATCTGTGTGATACAGTTTGATTCCGAAGTCAAGAACTCAAACAGTCAATCGTGTTTCATTCTATTCTTCATCCTTCTTTGTATTATTTTTATGATTATGTGGCTATCAATGTAATAAAATATCATTGTATAATTTGTATTAGTAGGATTCAACACTTTTATCATGTATTTGAATATATATATATATATATATATATATATATGTGTGTGTGTGTGTGTGTGTGTGTGTGTATGAAATGGTTCAAAGGATATCACCTTCATTTTACAAGAACACCCTTTTACTATAGACAATCACATGTGGTACTATTATTCTGTCACATACGATACTAAATCAAAGATGCGGGAGATTTTCCATGCGATCTTGGTTGCAGGCCAAGTCGCCCTTACACCACTAAGCCCCTCACAAATATTATCACATGTGATAAATGTATTGTTGATATGATATTATAATCTAACAAGACTATCACATGTGATGCTAAATCATGGACGCAGACAATCTTTAGCACGACCTAAATCGTAGAACACGTCGTCCGCATATCACATGGTCCCCTTGCATGTATTATCATATGTGTTAAGGGTGTTCTCGCGTTCTCGTAAAATGAAGGTGTTCTTGTTTAAACATCCCCACCACCCCCCCCCCCACACATATATATATATATATACATATATATATATATATATATATATACATATCTATATCGGGGTAAGATCAAATGTTAACCAAAGTTTTTGTGTTAACTTTGTTAACCGATCTTGGCCATTCAATCTTTCAATAAACGGTTGTGATTAATCATGATAAAAACTTATTTTTTTAAATTTAAAATTGCATAAAGATAAGTGAACAATGTTGAAAAAGGTATTTAGGTAAAAAAAATGTATGTAACTCCCATATCATTAATTAATTGGGAGTTACAAAATAAAAAATTCTATGATTTTTTTGTTAATGTAAGAACCATATGAACACAACTAYATATATATGAATCATTGTGTCAAATACGAACAAAAATTTGACATATATATGAACTTGGACTGCATAGCATTTATGCACACAATATGAACATAATAAGAATAACTGCTATACGAAAGGAAATAAATAAAAAAACAGGTATGAACACGATATGAACAGCTTGTGAACAATAGTTTCTTCATTATAAACACATTCAAGAGCGATACTTTGTCAATTGAAGTTTTATACATACATTGCATCCACACCGTTTAAGGTTAAGCCCTTGTTCATATATGTTTATGATCTTATATGGTTGTTCACCTCTTGTTCAATAATACTGTAGAAATATCGTAGAAATATGAACACATTATGAACGAGTGATGAACATGAACAATAGTACCGTAGAAATATGAACACAGTATGAACGAGTGATGAACATGAACAAGCCATATAGTGAGAGATTATCATAGAAATAGTATGAACACATAACATATATGCTATGAACACGTGGTGCAATTAAAGAAAAAACTATCAATACAAGATGAAATATAAAAAACACAACACATCGTAATGAACATAATTCGTTTTTCTAATAAAAATATTAATCTATTACCAAGACATTCGCTTTGGTTAATTTCTTCACTTCCCGAACTCGAACTACAATTGTCATCATCAACCATTTTAATCTTCTCACTGTTGTCGATTTCTTTTCCATTACATTTATCCATATTAGTTTGATCGATACCGAAAATTTTACTACAGTGTTTCCTATGCGAATTAAAAACTCATAAAACAATGAACATGGAAAATCAAGATTAAAAAATATATTATATATATATATATATATATTAATATTATAAATGCATATGTAAATTGATTTGATGATTTGTAACTCCCCATTAATTGTTTGGGAGTTACATATCAAATCAATTTACTGAAATACCCTTGTAATTAACTTGTGAATATGACGTAAACCTACTAGAAGAATGAAATTTGATTGGTTGATATGGTTTGCAAAGTTAACACAAAATTGTTGGTTAACATTTGATCTTCCCTCTCTCTCTCTCTCTCTCTCTCTCTATATATATATATATATATATATATATATATATATATATATATATATATATATATATATATATATATCAGTTATTTTTATAGAGTTCAAACATGAGTGTTTGAAAAGTGGTATCCATACAATAATAAGTTGATAAATTTAAATTTTAACAGATTTTATAAAATGAGTTAAATATTTTATAATAGAATAATATTGAAATAGGTCATTGTTGAATTGGGTTGGTCAACAAATTGATGGGCTACAAAAAGCCACACAGGATTAGATTTTAGAGGGCCAATTTTATGTTTTTAGTCCATATAATTGGCATGTTGTTGGGGGCAACTTATATAAAAGCCATTTAAAAATATCAGAAAAAATGTTCCATCGATAAAATGTCGATGAATGTTTTACATGTGAAAAAACGTTTATAAAAAAAAGATTCATAATCACAGGTAGGGGAGCCAACCGAAAGTAATCCGATGTCTAATCGAGTTGAAAATTCTTCAAACTATAGGTAGTGTGTTGGAAAGGGATTATGATCATTTGGATTTTTAATAAGATCGTTAAGTATCTGTTAACACGTACACTAGTCAATTATACCATCACGTACCCTCTTCATATACATATATTTTCAATCTCTTCTCGATCCATATATAACTCCTTCGTATATGTGTTCAGTAAATGTGAACATATACATGCAAATTAAGAAAAATAGTTGAATATGATATTCTTATAAGAAGTATCGATAAGTAATTATACCAAATGATTGATGACGAAAAAAGATTTTTTTGAGTATAGAACAACATATTCAAGGTAACAAGAATATTTTGATGTATCAAAGTATTAACCCGACTAACCCAAACAGCCCATACGGTATGAGTTGGGGGTTGTGTTGCACTGTGGTTTGGGTTGGGTGAGTTGAGATTTTCCAAACTATAAACATTGAGTTGAGTTGTTGAAATACCTACAACACGATCAACCCAACCCATGAGCACCCCTAATCACAAACACAAAAAAAAATCTCGTGAAACAATATGAATCATATCTTGAAATCAAACTCATTAGATGGTTTTGATTGATTTTCACAGGTCTCGCTTTACATATGTTGTCTCATTTATAAAAAAAATATATTTGAAATTGATTTTTACAGTTTATACCTTTTTGACAGTTTCTATATGATTAGCAGTTTTTTTATTAACCTGGATATCCAACCCACTATACGAGCCGACTAATCCTAGGGCGACCACCTGCTTTTCAGATAGCCTGTAGTCACCGCATTTGAACCTCCGTGACCACAAAAGGATTTTTATGATGAGCAGTATGTTGTGGAGAAACTATAAAAAACTAGCAAAATGACCAACATACAATTTTCATTGCATGAGGTACACAAATTTGTTGCAACACAAGGTACAAGTTTAACTACCTAAAATACAAAGTCATCATGAGATATGCATAGATCTGTAGTAAAGGATAGAACGACTGTTTTCATAAAGATACCAGACTGTTTACATGTGACAACGCCAAAAATGTTCAAAAAACCGAGTTCTTTAGCGACAAACTTAATGAAACAGTCGAGTTAGTTTTGATCACCGATCGTCCCATCAAATTGCAAATTCGGGCATCCTAAAATACGTTTCTCTTGTAGCGGTGGCAAACTGATGCCTATGCTTTTCAGCATCGGGAGATCCTCTAGATGCAGTGTGTTTAACCACCGTAATTTGCTGTCAACCGAGATGCTGTGAGAAAATAGAGTCTGCAACTTCTCACAGGACCTGATCTTGATGATCTTAATGTTCCTTAACGGAAAACATGAACCGTTAACATTTTCGCTATACAAGCTCTTCAAACTAGTTGCACCCGAGATCCATAACGTCCTCAAATCTTTCGCAAATTCAAAGTTCTCGATTTGTTTTACTTTTGGACATTCGCAAATTTTGAGGGTTTGTAAAGACGGAAATGAGATGCCGATGGTTTTCAGTTCTGGTAGTTCCCGTAGATGCAAAGTTTCTAAATATGGAAGTTCGAGTTTACTGTCAGCTTCGGATAGAGACGCTATCTTGTCACAGTGTTTGATTTCAAGAACTTTGAGGTTCTTTGGCAGCCATGATGACGAAAACACAGTTGAAAGCTGTGGACATCCGTCTAAATACAAAGTCTTCAGATTGTTGAACCACCCAATCGATTGTTTCCCGTTACATATCCTCGTTAAACGACGATTATTTGAAACTCCCAGATTCTGTAGCCCAATTCCTGATACGGGATCGTCTTTTGTTTCATTTTGATCGAAAATAGTGACCATTTCATCACATCTTTCGATCCAACAATCCTTTAAATCCTTGAGAATGGAGACGCTTAAAGCAGAAAACGAACTGTTGAACTTATTGTCGATCAGAAAGACCAAGTTGATGTGATCAATAATGTTCTCGATACCCTTTGGGAATTGGTTGAATCCACGTATCTGCAATGACCTGTTTTCCATAAACGCATGAGTTCGGAGGTGAACATCTGCAAAGACAAGTTCATGTCTACGAAGATTGTTATTCGCAGTTTCACCTTCTGCCATGAATGGAACCGCACATAGATGGAATGTTCCTTGTAGCGATGGACTTTTCTTCAGAATATGAAGAAATTGGGTGCCGCTAATAAACAGCGGTGGTTTGTGATCATCAGATAACCGACAAATGTTCCACTGATCTTGATTCATCTCTTTCGACAAGATGTTTGGAAACTCAAGGTAGTCAAGATGAGTTAATGAAGATATCTCGTGAGGTAGTTTCAGACCGGGTGCTAGTAGATTGTTGATCTCCATATCTGGAAAATCTTCCACCATAACACAATCTTTGAGCAGGAGCTTTCGTAGGTTTTTGAAACTGCTAAAGTTAGGTAAACGCTTGATCGATGATCCCGACAGATCCAAAACTTCAAGATTACTAAGGTGATCCAAATTCGGCACTGCTTCTAAGCGTCTACAACCAGCAAGAGAAAGATGGGCAAGGTTCTTGAGGTTCGACATGGGTGGTAGCTGTCCAATCGGGGTGCCGGAAAGGTCAAGAAACTGAAGGTTGATCATATCTTTCACGGGTTCAACTCCGTTAGGTGCCAAAGAGGTAATACAAGCAAGATTTAGCACTTCAAGATTCAATAAAGATACATTCAATTCAAGATTCTGCAAAATGGTGCAGTTCTTCAGTACAAGCTGCCGGAGGTTGCTAGGGTTTGAAAGGGCAGGGAGGTACTTGATCTTTGTTTCCGAAAGATCAAGCTTTTGAAGAGAAATCATTGTTTCAAAAGAGGGATTTGCTATATCTTCTAAAGAACCACAATGTGAGACATCAAGAACCTCCAATTTTGTAGCAGATTCTAGAGATGGCAACTCTACCAAGGATGCACAGCGAGATAGGAGTAGTTCACGAAGATTGGAAAGATTGGAAAGGGATGGCAAGATTTTAAGATTAGTTTGTGAAAGATTAAGAACACGAAGACATTTCATACGGTCAAAGAAATCATCCTCGATGGCAATGAGATTCTTTGAACCCGAAAGATCAAGTACCTCAAGGTGTACAAGGGGGTTGATGCATGAAAGTTGTTGTAACCGAAGGCAATTCTTAAGATGGAGATAACGCGGATAAGCTATGTTAATAGGTAAACGATCAACGGTAGTTCCTGATAGGTCCATGGTTTGAAGTGAAATTAGATTAGTTAAACTAGGATCATGAAACTCTTCAAAATTGGTAGAACCAGAGAGATCAAGAGTTCGGAGACTTTCTATTGAAGTCAAGCTCCGTAATCTACCGAGGTTTTTACAATCACGCAATAGCAAATGAGTTAGTTTTTTAAGATTTATGAGCAATGGTGTGGTTAAAACCATGGTATTAGAAAGATTAAGGATCTGAAGATCCTTAAATTCCAAGAAATTTTTATCGACATAATCCAAAGAGACGTTACCAGAGAGGTCAAGAACCAGAAGATGTTTAAGCTTTGCGAGACTTCTGACCCTTTTCAAGTGAGGACAATCCTTAATGACTAGCCACTTCAGTTCAGCAAGACCGTAAATAGAGTTGGGTAAAGAAGTGATTTGCAGTTCAGAGAGATTAAGGCTTTGGAGTTTTGGCATGTTATCGAAGATTTCTGGTTTCATATCATTGAAAGATCTAGCACCAGAAATTTCAAGAACACACAGAGCTTTCAGAGGTAGATTGATGTCTTCCAAAAACACACATCCTCTAAGCACAAGAACACGAAGTGTGTCCATCATAGCCAATGGCTGAACCAATGAATTGATGGTGGGATTGAATAAAGCAAGAACTTGAAGTTCCTTTTCAGGTTCAAGGAAGCCCATGAGGTCTTTTTCGCTAAAATGGGTTCCATCTAACAGTAAGGTCGAAAGATTTTGACCAACTTCCTTTATCAATTGTTTCCGTCCTTGATTCTTCCCGGTCTTACTTGTCCATGGTGTTTTTAGCATTCCATCATTATGTGTGATTGTCCCAAAACCTTCCGTATCAGACATGAAAACCGTCGCCAACCCAAGATAAGGGATTTGGTCAAGACATTGGTACAGATCATCAACGTTTAAAAGTGATTTGTCCATGAAAACATAACCACTTTCTTGCTCTTTAAGTAAGCCACAATCCATAAGCTCCATAAGAACATGATGACCCTTTTCGTACAACTCTGTCATACTATTGAAACCGAGATATCCTTCTAAGATCCAGTAAGTTATCAGCTCATTGTAATGAACACTTCCAGAATCACGAAAGAAATGGTGACCATCCCACCATAAATCTTTTAAAACACCTATTGGCAACACATCGTGCATCCTGCACAATAACTTGTTCACACTGTACTCTTCAGAAGCTTCTTTCAACTCCTTTTCTAGCATAGATACTCCGAAAGCATTTAGACCAAAGTAGTTCAAGACTTTTGCTATCATTGAAACTGTACCAGGAAAATGATTACTTTTTTCGATGAAATTTTCACCTAGAGATCGGATTCTTGGAGACTGTCTCAATTGAACATCAATTTTTTCTATCAATAAAGAGCTAGAATCTGCTCTAGGCAATCCTTCCACCTTAACCGTGAACAAATCTTGAATATCCTTGCTTGATCTAGAGATTATAACTGTTTGTAGCTTTATATCATCAGCATGACCAAATAACATTTCTTCCCATTCTAACAAAAACTTATCTTCATTTGCCTTTGATTCCTCTTCGTCATCTGGAATATCATCTAGAATTAGAAGAATTTTCCTCCTCTTCAGTTTTTTCCTAATCTCATCGATCAAAAACTCTAAGTTCTCCTCCTCATCACTAATCCTTTGCTCTTTGAGGTCATCCTCAACCTCCCACTCTTCATTATTCGGAAATAAGCATAGTTGGCGAGCAATACTTTCGGATAGAGATTTTCTGTCATAGTTTCTGCAGATAAACACCCAGAGTGTGCAATCAAATAACTTATACCTAATGCCATGGTCACTTACCCTCTTTGCCATCCATGTTTTCCCAACTCCTTGAGACCCAAAAAGATTTACTTTGTTGTTATGTTGTAGGGCTTCATATATCTTCTTCAGTTGCTGAATTGAACTCATCCTCTCCATTACTATACAAGTATTCTACAAGTGTAATTTGTGGAAACAAGTCAGTTTAGAGATACAAATTAGGTTTCATTTGACACAAACATTTTCTATGTTCAGATTAAATGGTCTGGTCCATTTACAACTATAATGGTTATTTTGAAACCAAGTGTCAAACTTTGTTTTTGTCTTGGAGCATCTAAAGTAGAGATTTCTCTTGAGGTTCTTCTGCAAGTTCTAATAAGAACATCTACCGTGGCCTTAGGTTCTTATAAGAACCCACGTGCTTGAACAAGAATTTATATTGTGGAAACATGAGGTTCTTGTAATAACTTTTATAAAGGTTTCTATTTTGCTGAGCAAACGTTAATTGCCAGGATAAAACAGAAAAAGAAATCCTTGTAAGAACCTCTACTGTGGATGCTCTTAGCTGACTCTCCAGCAAGTTCGATAAAATGCATTAATCCTTTTAAAGATGTCATGGAAAAGAATTATATTTCAGGCACAATGTTCTTTCTGAGTATTTTCGTAATTAGAAGAGTTAGTTTTGAGAGCCAGGCCAGATATAATTATTACACTTGTCCCGAAACACAAAACGTAGATCACAGATTTGAAAGCATCTCCAACAACTATGCTATAATTTTTCTAAAATATAGTATCAAAAGTTAAAATCTCTAAAAAATTAAATCCAACTACAACAGCTACTCTATTTTAGCAATTATATTATTATCAATATTATTAAAATATTATTTTCTCTCTCCTAAACACTTAATTTTGATGTCTCTTATTGGTGAGAAAGAATTAAATATTATTTCTCTCTCTTAAATATGGAGTTTTAGAGATTTCTTTAAATTTGGAGATTTCTACCCCCTCTCTCTCTTTTTCTCTCTATTTTAGAATATGTATAACATAACTGTTGGAGCAAAAATATCTCCAAAATCTCTATTTTAACATAGCTGTTGGAGATGCTCTGTGGTTTCTGCATCTATATCACTAATCAAGACTTGCCTTTCTCCCCAATTTGAACCACAGGTATAACAGGAATTTACCATGTAAAGAAACATATAGGGTTGCATTATTTATTGATTGATTTTTTATTACAAAACCAATCACTTATCCTCGTAAAACTGTTGAAAGAAATTTCAAAAAACGAGCAATTTGGAAAAAAGGGCATAAATTTAAATGCAATAAAGGCAAAAGTACTTAACAACTTGTGTAAAACCATGCAAAATGCAGTATATTTCGTCCTTTACAATTACAGTAGTTTGCTTGCCTGGAAACTAAAGTATAACGATCAGAATAATCCCATGTTAAATACAGTAATGGATCTAAAAGCCATAAACTGATTTTTTTTAAAACTTTTAAAGCACAAAGATCGATAATATAATTCAAAATTTATAGAACGAAATAGCATGGTGTTGGATTTGTGAAGTACTGAAAAGACGCATACAGTAAAAAGAATGGATCATAACTTAATGCACAATCGATTACGAGATGAGATAGATGACACATTAATTGCATACTACTTGAGAATATGAAAGGGAAAAACCTGATAGTCGAGCAGTCTTCACTTCCAATGATTTGAATCTCCAGTATACAAACTGCAACGTTAGTGTGGTTTTTGGGGGTACTTATAGAGCTTTGGTTGTCAACTTTTCATAATGAGTCTATATGAAGAGTCTGTGTCTGTGTGTCAAAAGACCTAAAATTTGTTCAACTTATATAACAAGATTTGCACGGAATTTAAATGGATATACAAAGACGTTGCTAATAAAATTTTAACCATCTGAACACAAATAAAAAGAAGCCTTCATCTTCAAATTGAAGTGCATAATTGATTGAAGATCACTGGACGTTTCGAATAAATGAGGAGGATACCTTTTTTTTATTCTTGGCATTGATAAAGGAAAAGGAACAAAACAGAAAGCAAATTCCAATCGTAAAGAAGGGGTACTGTAATCAGACCAGATGAATAAAATTTTCGTGAGGTTCCGTCCTCTCTACCCAAAAAAAAAAGGTTCAAACCAGGGGCACCTAAGAGCAACTCCAATCTCATCACCAAAAAACACACCAAAAACACCAAATATGGTGGGCCCATAAACATTAAAAAAACCTCAACTCCAATCACATTTAAAAAAAAAAAAACCAAATTTGTGGACCCCACATTGACATAACATATTTTATTTACTATTTTTAATAACAGTATTTATAATTTCTAATAGATATTATAATAATAAATAATTAGTAATTAATTTATATAACGAAGAAATGTAAGAAAAAAGATAAAATTTTAATTAATAAATTTTATATTAAAAAAGATTACATTGGTTCAAATAGCATAAATTAAAAAAAACCACGTTTATGTTTATCCGGTATTATATTTGTAAAACCTAAAAATTAATATTTATAATTATTTATTTATAATTTATTAAAAAAAATATTTATTTATGAAATGGTGGTGGGGACCACCCTTTTGCTGTCAAAGTCTCCCACGGCAAATTTGCCGTTCAAAATTCACCACCGGCAAACTTTTGCCGTCTTCACCATGCGGTTGGATCCAAAAGAACGGTAAAACTAGGGTTTTGCCGTTCGATTGGAGTTGCTCTAAATAATGGAGGATGATACGTTAACGATTTTCTCGAATGGTTGAGTCCTTAGGTGCTAATAACTTCTTAGGACTCGGTTTTGGTTAGCATCATGTTTGGAACAAGAATAAGAAAGAAAATTGACAAAAAAAGGTAAAATTGAAGCTTGATTTTGTGAAAATCGCGATGCATTAATAAACAATTAAGTTCCAATAAACAAGTTTGGAATTGTTTTCTTTTGCGTTAATGGTTTGAAACGTCCTGCTTTACACGTTGTATCAGTGTCTACAACGAGCCCTAGATCAGGGACGGGTCTAATTTTTTTTTCAAACGGTGGCACCATATAATTAATATAGTATAATATACATCTAAAAATAATTACAAAAAACTTAGTTTTTATAGTACCGATGGGGCTGTAAACGAACCGAACGTTCAGCGAACCGTTCGGCGGGAAATTTGTTTATTTAATAAACGAACGAACATGAACTATTTTTTTGTTCGTTTAGTTAAACGAGCGAACATGAACAAGAGTCTCATTCGTTCATTTACCGTTCGTTTACGTTCGTTTATGTTCGTTTATATATTAAGTTTAATATATTATCTTTTATTTATTTACTTTGAATTCAAATAATATTTATTTATGTTCGTTTAGCCCGTTCGTTTATGTTCGTTTGTTTACGTTCGTTTAGCATGTTTACGAATGAACATAAACGAACACGAACACACCTTATTTCTAAACGAATGAACACAAACATAAAGATTTTCGTTCATTTACCGTTCGTGTTCGTTCGTTTGTTCGGTTAAGTTAAACGAACGAACATGAACAAGCCTCCGTTCGTGTTCGTTCGGTTCGTTTACAGCCCTAAGTACTGATAAACAACTCCTAAACTTGTATCCTATGTGTCTTCATCTTTTGAAAACGATCAATATATACCAAAAAATAATTACAAAAAGTATGGTTTTGGTTATTTGGGCTTTGTTTTGTTTGGGCTTTAGTTGCACCATTTGGCTTTCAGGGAAATACGGTAGCAGCTTCTAAAACGATACGGTAGCACCATTAACAAACCTAAATTTTTTACCCTTCAGCGGCGAAATAATACGGTGGCACGTGCCACCCATGCCACCACATCAGGTCCGCCCATGCCCTAGATGCATATCAATCCACTGCCGCCATTGATGAATGCTTAAGTTCAAATCCGATTCTTCGAGCCATTGTTGAATATTTCATGCTAATATAACTACATTTAAGATATGATTCATTTGAGGTTTGTCTATGAAAGAACCTCTAGATGCAACGTGTTTAAACATGGCAATTTGTACCCAACTGAGTAGTGGTGTGCAATTTCTCCCAACACCCGATCTTGATGATCTTAATGTTCTTCAGCGACAAACATGAACATATAACATTTTCAAGCACCGGGAAACTAAGAGCTTTACAATTGATGAAATCACGATTCTATTGGTTTCCGCTAAACAATCTCTTCGAACTAGTTGCACCTGAGATCCATAAGTCTTCAACTCTTTGGCAAATTCATAGATTTTCCTCAATTTTCTTCAATTTGGGGAATGCACAGATTTTGAGAGTTGATGATACAGACATGATAGGACGATTCTCGTTAGTTCCCGTAGATGCAAAGTTTCTAAAAATGGAAGTTCAAGTTCACTGTTGTCAACTACAGATAGAGATACTATCTTGTCACAATATTTTATTTGAAAATTTTAGAAGGTCTTTGGCAGCCATGATGATGATAACAGTCAAAATACAAAGTCTTCAGATTGTTGAAGCTCCCCAAAAGTCGTTTTCCATACAGGTTTGAACTATTTATCGATCGACTTTTTATTACAAACCAGTTTTTATCCTTATAAAACTGTAGGAAAGAAATTTCCAAAAACTAGCAATTTGGAAAGTATTTCCCAAAAAAAATATTAATATTATGCGGTTAGGAAACAGGAGGAGGGAAATAAACATTAATATCAGATAATTATGTTTTTGGGTTTTATAAAGAAATGGGAAATAGGAAGCATATAATTTTTAAAATTTTATTTATATAATTTAATTAGTAATAAATTTTAGGGAAATTAATTAAAATAACCATTTTGATCATTCACATCTTAGTCATTTCTTTTCCGAAATTATGAAAATAGACATATGTTCGCAATTGACAGATCCGTCATTTGCGGAGGAGTGAAAGTGCAAAAAAAAATGAGATTTCGAACCCGATACGTAATTGTAGGGATCAAATATGTAAACTTGGAAAAACACATCTGCAATTGCAAATATACTTTTGCGGACCTATTAACTAATTTACATATTTGGTCCCTGTAATTGCGGATCAGGTTCAGAAACTTCATTTTTCTTTTCCACTTTAACCCTTCTATAAATTGCGGACCTGTCAATTACGGACCTATGACTATTTTTGTAATTTTAAGAAAGAAATGACTAAGAGATGAAACCCACCGTGAAAATGACTATTTTAATTAATTTTTTAAATTCTAATTAATATATGAAAATATTGTTATAAAATACTGTGGGCCCAGATCAAATAAAACAAAGTATGGAAGAATCTTGATTCTTTTGTATTATAAAGAAAGAAATATTCCAATGTTAACTTCAAATTTGAGAAAAGAATATTCTCAAAAACAAAGATAACTTGGAATCAAAACATACCTCACAAGAGAACTATTATCTTTTAACTTAAAATGTCAGTAAGACAACCATAAGGGTGGTATCTGATTGGTTCGAGTTTGACTCCAAAAGTCAAAAGTATCAGGAAGTCTCAGGTTTAAATCCAAGGAGAAATAAAAATCCCCTTGTGGCCACGGAGGTTCAAATACGGTGACTCCGGGCTATCTGCAAAGCAGGTGGTCGCCCTGAGATTAGTCGGCTCGCATAGCGGATTGGATAGCCAGGTTAATAAAAAAAAATGTCAGTAAGACATTCAAGTTAAAGTTTCTTTAAATACACTTATGTCTCATACCGTTAATTGTTTAAAAAATCTACTCATTTGTATAATAATCAGATATCTAACATATTTATTATTAAGACAAAATCGGTAGCAACTTGAGGACGACATGCGGTCTCTGATTACTAATGAATAAATTGATAAATACGGATTTGAAAGAAAAGAAATTCAAAAAAATTTCAGACAATTTTTTTTCTGAAACAAAAGAAGACGATATTTAATTTCTTAACATATACTATTTTAATAAATGAGTAATAAAAAGAAGGGTTATAGAAAGCCATTATATATATAAAAAAAGGTAAGATAAATAATTTGTGATATATTGCTTCATAAAAGGGAGTATATATATATATATATATATATATATATAGGGATGTTATTCTACACTCTTTGCCATTCCTACACCCTATACAACCCTCATCTCAACCATTCAATTTTTAATCAATTAATTGTTTCCTAATATAAAGTATTAATCATAATTAATAAACTCTATTCATATTCCATAAATATTCAAATCATAATAAATGAACTCCAATCATTTCTATAAATATCTCAATTAATTGGGTTGCAAAGGTTGTACAAATGCACAAGGTTGTAAAAGAAATATACCCTATATATATATATATTCTTTTGGCTCCTTGTCATTTGATTTGGAGAATCAACCTCAGAAGAAAGGAACCGTTAGCAAAGACGCTTAGGCTAATAGAAAAGAAAAGTATAAGCTGACTCATACCATATCGTCCGATCCTATCTCTTGTTATTCCCATTTCTTATAATCTTGAAGAAAAAAGTAAAATATCTGACAACATAAGTAGATTATGTGGCAAAAACGCCACCAATGTGTAACACATTAAGTTGGTCAACTTCTTTTGAGCATATAGGACACCGCACCATCAATAGACATATCTTTGTTTTTTTATTAATTATTTGGGTGGTAAACATGACACAAATGACCCTCTCTCATCTTTATAAAGGTGAGAGATACATAGATGTTATTTGCCATTAAACTTCAACTTTCATTCATACCATATGGCAGAGAGAATGAGCGAGATTAAGCACTTTAGCCACAAAGAACATCCATTGAAGCTAATTGGTAGTTTGGAGATGGTTGTAGGTGGTGATGATGAAAAGAAAGAAACCGTTTGTTGTTATGGATGTAGAGAACCTATATTAGGTGGCTTTGCATATGGTTGCACCTCGTGTTCTCATTTTTTGCATGAGAAATGCGCAAACCTTGCAACTGCTATCTTTCACCATTTCCATCCCTTGCATCCCCTTATACTCGTTACTCGTACGTCTGAGGGTTGGAATTGTAATGTGTGCGATAGTCGAGGACTGGTGAAGGGTTTTAGCTATTGGTGTATGAGTTGTGACTTTGATGCATGCACGAAATGTGGTCTTGCTGTTGCACTCGTGGAGGAAGCATTGATCGAGTTTAAACATGAAGGTCACCCGCAACACACTTTAACCCTTCAATCAAGATCTGCTTCATTCCGATAAGGATGAAGACTTATTCTATCAATGTAGTAGTTGTGATTTTTGGATGCACAAGACTTGTGCTTCCTTAGCCCCCACCATTGATCTACCCCACCATCCTAATCATCCTCTCGTTCTCGTCTATTCGCTCCCGGATAATTTTTATAATTTTAGGTATTACTGCGAGTTCTGCAACAAACTCATCCTAAAAAACGGTTGGTTGTATCATTGTGCAAACTGTAGATACTTTGCCCACATTAAATGTGCCTTAAACGCAGATCAACCTTCCATTCCAAGGTCAAACTTTTTCTTTTCTGATTTTTGTTTTTACTTTTATGTGAATGCTTCTTCTAAATTGAATATATCATTTCAGCAATGCTCCAGATACTTATACTGCTGAAGGACGCACAAATGATTTTATGCAATTTCCCTTGTCACATGCATTCACAGATCCACTAAAGTTTCTTCATTCGGAGAAGGTATCTTTAGATGATGATGGTGCAATAGAAATTAGCCATTGGAGTCATGGTCATCCATTGAACCTTAGCGTTGAACCTCAAGGTAACAACATGCCCGACATTGGTTGTGATGATCCAATAGAGGCATGTAATGGATGTGTACGACCCCTCTCCCTTCCATATTATATTTGCAAAGATGGATGTTCATTTACCCTCCACAAATATTGTGCCGAATTACCGCTCACATTAGAACATCATCTTCACCCAGATCATCCACTTGATTTGGTAGACACCAGTGAAGATGAGTACTTTTATAGATGCAATGGTTGTTTTAGCCAATGCAACAATTTTGTCTACAAATGTATAACTTGCAAGTTCTACTTGGATGTGAATTGTGGATTTTTACCCAACACCATCATACATAAATCTCACAAACATCCTCTTACCCAAGTCATGGATCCCAAGCAACGTTGTAAGGCATGTAACAGAATATATAGGGGTATAAGTTTTGCTTGCAAAGCTTGTAATTTCCAACTAGACATGTATTGTGCAATACGGTCTCCTCAGTCACTTACTCATAGGTATTGCAAAGGACATGAAATCCCATTGATGTATCCCCCGGTCGAAGATCATCCCGAAGATTTCTATTGTGATATATGCGAGAAGGAAATGCACCCCAAGTTCCCACTCTATCATTGTCACAAATGCAAGAATTCATTTCACCTACATTGCATTAATCGAATTGATTATTATGCAAATGTCGGGGTGGAGAAGACTATAATCAAGTCTTCTCATCACAAACATCCATTAATGTATGTTCGAAGAAAGACAACATGTGAGTATGTGTGTCTTTTTTGTAATCTTGATAATAATGGTCGTTTGATGCTTGAGTGTCTGATCGAAACATGTCCTTTTAGAATATGTTTTTCTTGTTTTTAAAATATCAAATAAGTCTCGTTTTTCGTATCTATGCGGCATGATTGTAAAGTACATGGAATGACTACTCATGTTTGTTCAAAGGTGTAATTTGTTACGTATGTTTTAACTTTACGATAATTGCAACTTGTCATGTGGCACTTGTTGGGTCTATAAAGATGGAACAATGTAAATTATGTGCAATAAATCTTGTTGGAGTCTTCTTCAAAGTTGGATGGCTGTGGTTTAGTGTTTGCAACAACAAACTTGGATGTTCAATTGCTATGGGTCTGAAAAGTTGAGATTTCCAGATGGTCCCTTTTTGATTGGGGTAATATTGATGGTTTACATGCAACTGCTATCTTTCACCATTTTCATCCCTTGCATCCCCTTATACGCACTACTCGTACGTCTGAGGGTTGGAATTGTTATGTGTGCGATAGTCGAGGACTGGTGAAGGGTTTTAGCTATTGGTGTATGAGTTGTGACTTTGATGCATGCACGAAATGTGGTCTTGCTGTTGCA
>NW_020200583.1:43074-48104 GCF_001531365.2 Cynara cardunculus var. scolymus | reverse complement strand
GAAGACTTATTCTATCAATGTAGTAGTTGTGATTTTTGGATGCACAAGACTTGTGCTTCCTTAGCCCCCACCATTGATCTACCCCACCATCCTAACCAGCCTCTCGTTCTCGTCTATTCGCTCCCGGATAATTTCTATAATTTTCGTTATTACTGCGAGTTCTGCAACAAACTTATCCTAAAACACGGTTGGTTGTATCATTGTGCAAACTGTAGATATTTTGCCCATATCAAGTGTGCCTTAAACGCAGAGCAACCTTCCATTCCAAGGTTAGACTTTTCCTTTTCCTTTCTATATTTTCAATTTTTGTTGTGAATGCTTATTCTAAATTGAACGTCATTTCAGCGATTCTCTAGGTACCTCTCTTAATGAAACAGGCGTAGATGATTTTCTACATTTTCCCATGTCCGATATATTCACAGATCCACTAAAATTACTTCATGCGGATAAGATAACTTTAGATGATGATGGTGCAAAACAGATTAGCCATTGGAGTCATCAACATCCATTGATTCTTAACGTTGAACCTCAAGGTAATAACATGTCCAACATTGGTTGTCGTAAACCAATAGAGGTATGTTATGGATGCATCCGACCCCTCTCCTTTCCATACTATAATTGCAAACGAGGATGTTCATTTACTATCCACAAATATTGTGCCAAGTTACCACGAACAATACAACATCAACTTCATCTGGATCACTCGCTTGACTTGCTAGACAGCCATGCAAATGGCTTCAACTATAAATGCAATGGTTGTTTTAGCTGGGGCAACACCTTCGTCTACAGATGTGAAACTTGCAAGTTCTACCTCGATGTAAACTGTGCAAATTTACCCAACACCATCAAACATAAATCTCACAAACATCCTCTTATCCAAGTTATTAATCGCGAAAGTAGTTGTAAGGCATGTTACAAGACATCTACGGGGATCAGCTTTGCTTGCAAATCTTGTAATTTCCAACTAGACATGTTTTGTGCAATACGGTCTCCTAATTTTCTTACTCATAGGTATTGCAAAGGACATGAAATCCCGTTGACGTACCCCCCGGTCGAAGACCATCCTGAAGATTTCTTTTGTGACATATGTGAGAAGGAAATGCACCCCAAGCATCCTCTCTATCATTGTCACAAATGCAAAAATTCATTTCACCTAGATTGCATTAATCCAATCGATTTTTATGAAAATTTAAAGGTAACTGGCACTAGAATTAAGTATTATCACAAACATCCATTAACGTTTGTTCGAAGAAAGACGATGTCTGGGTATGTATGTTTTTCTTGTAATCTTGAAATTAGTGGTCGTTTAATGCTCGAGTGTCGGACAGGAACATGTCCTTTCAGAAATTTGTTATCGTTGTTCTTAAAATAAGCCTCATTTGTTTCCACGTCGAATGATTGTAAAGTATATGAAATGTGTTATTGGTTGCATATGTTTTGATTTTTCAATAACGGCAAGTTGTTTTGTTCATACAAATTTGACTCGAATATTTCCTTTAAATGTCTAAATTCCTTTGAGTTATACAAAATAAAATTATTACATACTTCGATAACAAATGGATGAATAAAAAATCTCATATAACACAAACTAGTTGATGACATAATGTCACGCCCCGATTTTTTTTCCGAGTGTCGTGACGTCATTCTTAATAACTTATGTCATGAACAAAATACGAATTTACAAATTTCAAACATACATAATGTGTTTAACATAATTCATTACATAATTGCGGAAGTGTAAAATACTTAAACATAATCAATGCTAATTAAAATAGCTAATCAAGCATGATTCAAAACGTAGTCCTGTCTTTCTTCATTTAACTCGTCTAACGACAGTTGACACCTGGGATATATACATGTATAGCATATGCTAAAAGCTTAGTGAATACAATATGGTTTCATGATCACATGCACATATAAACAATGTTTTAATGTATTTTAGTTATTATCTTGCAAGTGATGCCTCAGTTCGTCACTTTTCTTTGTGTATGTGGCGTACTCTATGGACGAGGATCCCAAGACCTCGGAATTGCAAGTCCTCCTTTCATGTCCAACCCACCCCGTTCGGTGGACAAATCTTGCCGCATACTAGTTGCGTACCATTTATTTACAATACTTACTCTTTAATGCAAATCTCATCGTGGCATGCAATATACATTTCATGCAAATGATAACATAAATCATATATGCATCATCGTCATCTTTCACATTATACACATACTTGTTTATCATATTAATATCAAGTCATTGTAATCTTTCTCGTCATCATCATCTTTCACATCATGCATATACTTGAATATCATGTACATCAATACAATCAAGTTATCATCATATGCATATACACACATCATACAAACATCATGGATAAAATATTTTGTAATAATTATTTATATATCTCATAAAAATCGCATAATGTGCTCAACTTGAATCGGTAGCGTTCGATAGGTTGTTTTTCTCGAAAACCGCAACCTACATGATAATTCATACAATTCTTAGGCAGCTTAGATAATCGTAACTGAATTGATCATTATTCTCCAACAATCTTGGCACGATTAATCTTAACGATTTTTTATTGATCAACCCCGAATACCATCATATCTCATATTTCGCTCAAAAGTTTTTTTGAAATATTATTAATAATGTGACGTCGTTATAGTATTAATTGTTGCTTGTATATTTTATAAAAATGTGCAATACACTTCACATTTCCTTGAACAATAAATATTTTACCAAAATAGGTAAACTAAATATCATACGTGTAGTTCGAATAAGCTCTAGATATCGTCCTTGCATGTTAAAAGTTGGTTATTTAGTGCATTGTATTTGGTTTTAACCTCACCAGCTCTATTATATTCCTATCATGTACCATACGTGTGAGGATAATTTGGTCATTTACATTGCACATATCTAACGAGATTCTTTAATGAAACAAAAATAAATAGAGAAAAAAAAAAAGAAAAAGAAAAAAAAACTTTGTTAGGTTAAACAAGTTAACAAACTCCGTTGGTATGAGTCACTTATTTTGTGATAAAATGCATATTGTGTGGATGATTTCTGTAATTAACGTATTTTACGAACCATAATGGAGGGACCAATAATGTAATTTACTAAAAAAGGATCAAACTCAACAATGGCTTATTGATTTCAGTCGCAACCAGAGCTTCTATCACTACATTGTTAATGGAGATCCAAATCGTCGGAGAATGACCGTTCAACTTCCAGGTTTTTTCTTTGATTTTATGTAGTTCATGATTCATCTGTTTCATCTCGTAATCGATTGTGCATCAGTTCATAATCATCGTCATCGTTTTTTAGTTCAAATGTCGATTTTGTACTTTCTACACCTAAACCCAAAGGATTTTGTTACACACACATATACAGAGGCTAAATCAAATGAGAACTGTTTTGTTTGTGGTAATCGTGAGATCCAATCTCAACCACAAATTAAATGTTAAATTAGGTACTTAATAATTTTAACTTATAATATTAATTAAGGGCATTTTAGGGATTTTTATAAATATCCTCTCTTATCTCTTCTCTTGGATCATGTGAGACCAAAGATTTTTCGTGAGACTCGTAAGACAAATTCTCAACCCTTGGATTAGATTTACAATCTGAATATTCATTATCACAAAATTGACACGAGACTTCTTAATAATCACAAAATTGTCAACGTGCAACTTTAGACTATTAGATCATTAACTTATAAAGTTAATCAATGAACATAAATTGGTCTTACGGGTCTCACGAGAAATTCTTGGGCTCACGTGAACCCAACCCTATATATATATATATATATATATATATATATATATAGGGAAGAGTTCAAACGAGAATCCATGTAATTTACGAAAACACGAGAACAACCTATTAAACTCATATTGTAATAACAATAAAAATTAAAAGATTTTTTTAATTAAAAATGAAATTAAAACAATTCAAAAATTTGAGAGTTAAAAGGGTAATATTGGAATTCAAAGTGATAAAATTTTAAAAACACGATCACACTAAACCCAATAATTTGGATAACATAATGAGTTATTGTAGTTATCGCTTATTTCAACACGATTTGGTGTGATTTGGGTGTGATAATCAGGTGATTATCACACAATTATCACAAGGATTCTGCTCGACTAGTGTTAACTTAGAAAATCGACTACCGATTTGGTGTGATGATAATGTGATATCACTATCATAACAGCACATTTGATTTGATCATGGTTTCGATCGGTTAGGGTTAGACAATCACACATTTATCACAATGATTACTCATGGTTTCGATAGATTATAGTTACACTCGATTGATCATGGTTTCGATAGGTTATGGTTACACAATCACACAATTATCACAAGGGAAGAAAATAGAAGATAGTGGAAACGAACATGATCAATCCAAGAAAAAAATGGATAATTATAATTAATTAAAATAAAATAAAAATTATAAAAATTATAAAAATTATTTAATTACATTACTGTCCTTCTTAATTTATTTATATTTAATATAAGTTAATTTATTAATTAAAAAAGTTTGAGGTTATTAAAGTAGTTTATTTAAGAATTTTTTACAATTCTCATCAAAAATCACATGAAATATTCACAATTAGTCGACGTTATTTTCCTTCAAAAAATTAGTAACTTTCAGCAATGTATCTCTCTCTCTTACACACACACACACACACACATATATATATATATATATATACACTATATTATAAAATATTTGACAAAAACTCTTAAAAACCATTTTTTATGCATATAATATTGTTTATTAATACATGTTACTTAAAACTTAAGATTACAAGTAGATTATGCGTAAGTACAACTTATTAACGCTACATATCTGAATTCGTGTAACTAATTGCAGATAAACATAATCAAATATAGGATAAAATCTCATTTTAAATATAAAAAATCTAAAATATAATTAGGATAATAATTGAGTTGTAACGGAATACTTAATTATTATCTTTATAAAATGTTATATTACTAAACCAAAAATAAATTATTTCATTATTAAACTTAAATTAAAT
>NW_020200583.1:39102-40494 GCF_001531365.2 Cynara cardunculus var. scolymus | reverse complement strand
AGCTTAATAGCCATTGCATATAATTTACATTGTTACATCTTTATGGACCCAACCCAACAAGTGCCACAGGACAAGTTGCAATTATTGTAAAGTTAAAACATATGTAACAAATTACACCCTTGAACAAACATGAGTAGTCATTCCATGTACTTTACAATCATGCTGCATAGATACGAAAACGAGACTTTTTGATATTTTAATAACAAGAATAGCAAATTCTAAAAGGACATGTTTCGATCTGACACTCAAGCATCAAACCACCATTAATATCAAGATTACAAAAAGGACACACATACTCACATGTTTTTCTTCGAACAAACATTAATGGATGTTTGTGACGAGAAGACTTGATTATAGTCTTCTCCCACCCGACGACATTCGCATACAAATCAATTTCATTAATGCAATGTAGGTGAAATGAATTTTTGCATTTGTAACAATGATAGAGAAGACGCTTGGGGTGCATTTCCTCCTCACATATATCACAATAGAAATCTTCGGGATGACCTTCGACCGGGGGATACGTCAATGGGATTTCATGTCCTTTGCAATACCTATGAGTAAGTAACTGAGGAGACCGTATTGCACAATACATGTCTAGTTGGAAATTACAAGCTTTGCAAGCAAAACTTATACCMGTADATRTTYTGTYACATGCCTTACAASSTTGGTWGGGATCCATGACTTGGGTAAGAGGATGTTTGTGAGATTTATGTATGATGGTGTTGGGTAAAAATCCACAATTCACATCCAAGTAGAACTTGCAAGTTATACATTTGTAGACAAAATTGTTGCATTGGCTAAAACAACCATTGCATCTATAAAAGTACTCATCTTCACTGGTGTCTACCAAATCAAGTGGATGATCTGGGTGAAGATGATGTTCTAATGTGAGCGGTAATTCGGCACAATATTTGTGGAGGGTAAATGAACATCCATCTTTGCAAKTRTARTATGGAAGGGAGAGGGGTCGTMCACATCCATWACATRCCTCTATTGGATCATCACAATTAATKTCGGGCATGTTGTYACCTYGAGGTTCAACGCTAAGRTTCAATGGATGACCATGACTCCAATGGCTAATTTCTATTGCACCATCATCGTCTAAAGATACCTTCTCCGAATGAAGAAACTTTAGTGGATCTGTGAATGCATGTGACATGGGAAATTGCATAAAATCGTTTTTGCGTTCTTCAGCAGTATAAGTATCTGGAGCATTGCTGAAATGATATATTCAATTTAGAAGAAACATTCACATAAAAGTAAAAACAAAAATCAGAAAAGAAAAAGAAAAAGTTTGACCTTGGAATGGAAGGTTGCTCTGCGTTTAAGGCACATTTAATGTGGGCAAAGTATCTACAGTTTGCACAATGATACAACCAACCGTTTTTT
>NW_020200583.1:31687-38482 GCF_001531365.2 Cynara cardunculus var. scolymus | reverse complement strand
TGTCATTTCATCAGTAACACCTACAACTGTCTCCCAATTTTCGATCAGCTTCAATGAATGTTCTTCATGACTAAAGTGTTTAATCTCACTCATTCTCTCCTCGTATACGATATATCAATGAAACTTAAGATTTATTTCATTAATTAGATACAAAAGGGCATCCCTTACCTTTAAAAGGATGAGGGAGGGAGGAAGGCATTTGGATGCATCACTGCATCAATGTTGCTTTTGGCTTTTGGATGTCCCTGCAAGAATAATGTTGCATGAATGCATCATCAGGATATAGCTTGCCTGTTAATTGTATATGCCTTCAATTCAAAGAAAGCAACAAGACAATTGAGCTGTCCTATAAATACTGACCTTTGACTTGACTATACTATTTATTTGCATTATGTGTGTACTTACAATCTTCATGCCATTAAGTTGCTCCAATAGAAACATTCAGAAAGGGATGCATATATGCTTACTATTGAGTAGGTTTAGACAAAAACATATTTCCATATGGCAGATTTCATTTGCCTAACCATGAACAACATCATTTAGTTCTCTTCCACCTCTTTGAAAGATCCCTCGATCTTGGTGAGCATGTATATGTAATGAATGCATCTTTCCATGATTTTTAGTTTGCTTGCTACCATTCCTTAGCTGTAAATATTAACCTTTCATTTTACAGGTTAACATGTATATGCATATCTTATTTACACGTTAGCTGTTTGTTTTTAAGCGACTATTTTCTTTTCTTATTTATGAAATGGGTTTATAGTTGTTTCTGTTTCATTTGTGTTGTAGAATTGGGGTTGTGAAGGGGGTTGAAACTGCATCTGTATCTGTTGTTGGCAGTGCAGTGCAGTGCCTCTTTCAGACATTTCAATGATGAGTTTGGTGATAAGTTGAAACCCTTGTTACCAAACCAAGAAACCCACATTTTTTATCATCCTGTCATCTTCATACATCCTTCAAACATGTGATAGTCTCAATTTCTTGATTGTTGCAACATTATACCTAAAAGTACTAGTTTTGGTAAATATTGAATTATGTACAGGATAGCTCCAGCCTCCAGTGATTGCAACACTATACCTAAAAGCTTGACCCATCTACCAGTAAAAAAGAACCGTAAAAACCATCGACTTTTACAGTCTATACAATAGCACCAGTAAAGAAGACCATCGAAACCAGTAAAGAAGACCATCAAAACCAGTAAAAAAGAAAGATAAATCCACGTGTGTGTGTGTGTATATATATATATATGTGTGTGTATGAAGCAGGAGGTAGAAATCGACATACCTTTTGAAGATTTTAGGTTACCAGATCGAGATCAATTGCTGTGAGATAGTGAGCGATTTGGGGATCGATTGCGTGAGAGCTAGAGCGAGAGCGAGTGCGAGATGCAGGGGCTGTGAGAAATCGAGAGAGATGAGTTTATAGGTATTAATAAGTGAAAAAATCTTATCCATATTAAAGAAGAAACCACGTCAATGACGTGGCCTCTTCTAAGGCCTGAAACCTGATTTATCTCCTCTCCCCTTATCTCACACTTTTATCACTTAATATTTACTTAAAACCCTTCCATACTCATCGGCTTTCTTTTCTTTTCCGTCTCCGTCTCCTTTTCCCTTCACCCTCTCCTTCAAAACCTAGGGTTCTTTGTTTTCTCTCTTCCTCCATCCACCTCAACTTGCCGCTAGCATCTTCTAAGGGTTCTATGATGAATCGATGAAATACCAGTGGAGCGGCCAGGTAAGATTTTGAGGAGGTACATCTCAAAACTTCTCTAGATGTCATCATAGACCCCCCTAAACCGCCCTTGCTTCCACATCGTTCCATTGCAACCGTCAGTTCCGCCATCACCACCACCACTTTCGTTGATCCGAGTATGGCCGGAAGTGGGTTTCTTCGCCAAAACAGCTCTCCTGCGTATTTCCTTTCTCAGATCAATAATTCCGATGTCTATTTCTCGATTTACGGTATTCCGGCGAAGGCTAATTCCGAGGATTACCTTTCATCCAGAGACGTCAATTTAGGAGACTCGCAAATCAAATTCACTACACAAATGCATGTACCCGTTCGGCGGACGAAGCTATTGGCGTAATGTCATTGGTGAGTCTTTACAACTTTGATTTGCTTTGGAAACATGGATGTGTGAGTTTGTTAACCATTCATAATAGTATACATGGTTACATGTTTTCCAATAGTTAAAAAATTGCTATATGAGTTGGAAAATTGAAAATTTAACTATTGAAAATAATAAACGTCATTCATAATAGGGACGATATGCTGTTGTTATATATTATTTAATAAACGTCATTGTGTAGCCGTTTTTCCTTACGGAACCATAAAAATGCTAATAGCATTGGGGTTCATCATATTGAACTGGTTGGCCATATTAACAAGGCTTCGGTTTCTAATCTGTGTGCGTTGAGTTTGCTATCTTTTTTGTGTGTGGTGAGTATTCTACACTAAATCACATAACAATTAGTAATCTTTCTTGGATGTGAAAGGAGTGTTGTTTTGATGAAGATTATAAACTATTAATTATGATTGTATAGGAAATGGTTGCTTATGATCCTGCTGTATATGATAAATGGTTCTTACAAGTTAGGCCCGGTCCTGACAAATATTTTATAGGCCCAGGGCGAACGTAAAAACAGGGCCTACTACAAGAAACAAGGCAACGACTTTTGTCGTCGCTAAAAGACCATTTATCATCAAAAATAATATATAACAACATATCGTCGCTATAACTTGCGGCGGAAACATGTCATCCCTAAAAGGTGCATCGTCAAAGCTCATTTTTCTTGTAGTGATCCTCAGTAAGTACGGAAAAAAATTCAATAAATGTTTTTCATTAGTATAAAATTGAGTAAAAGAAATGATAATAATTTACTAAGAAAAGAAATATTAATAACAGTAAATATGTGTTATTTTGATACAAAAAGAGAATTCGTGTGAATGAAGTAATCATGAGGGTCAATGAGATCAATAACAAAGAAGGTTATCAAGATTTTCTAGACAAGTAGACAAATGATGATCAATAAGAATATGAAAGAAAATATGATCCATTGTGATCCAATAAGAATAAATAATGAATTAAACATATAATAAGCAAACTCAACAAATGATTGTTTGAGCACTTAAATAGAATCTTGTGGTGTGGTGAAATCCCAATAAAAAAATACATAAGTCAAACAATTGATGAAAATATTTAAATTATATTTTCCTTCTTTTCTTGCTCAACTAGAATAAGATGTTAAGATTAAAAGTTTATGGAACATGACATATATAAGAGACATTACTAAATACATCTACTAGAAAAAATTTATTGATTAATCACAAAATCATGAAACACGTCATAAATTATAAGAACAATAGATTGATTGTCAAACAATAGTAAAATATTTTATGTAGATACAAAAATAGATAACAATAGTCAACAAAAACAATTAAAACAAGATAACCAAATAAAAATAGTCAATAAAATCAGAAATTGATAAAAATATCTAACAAAAATATATGACAATAGCAAGCATATGATCTTAATATTGAATTGTTGAAGCACGAAAACAGTCAAGCATATAAAAATAGCAATACCATTGGACCTTGTTGGAGATAAAAAAAATTGAGAGGCAATAAACAATATCATATAATGAATGACCAATTAATTTTTTTTTATTTTCTTCTCCAATGTAATTAGTTGATATACTTTTGGGCCCTTATTATCTACTAAATTCTTTTTGTCTCTTATTATATGTTACAGTTTTTTGTGTTTCTTTAATTTATTTAATTTTTTTAGACTACTATTGTATTTAAGGAGAAAAATTTGGGCCCCTGATATTTTTGGGCCTTGAACGTGCGCCCGTGCCGCCCTCCCCCAGGGACGGCCTTGCAAGTTACAGTTTGATCAAATGGTGTGCTGACATGAAAATATCTAGATTTCATATGAATAAATCTATTGAGTTGTCTCTGATACAAATGCCAAGCACGTTGTAAGCTCCAATAGACTAATTTTTAGCAAATTAGTCAAACCTGGATCACTTGCATCAGGAGGTTAGTCCGTTCATGATATGGAAGCACTCATGATCTCTATCAATTATCATAGCGTTTCTATGTCCTGTTTGACTTTTATCTCTTCCCTTCTTCCTGTTTGCTCTATGTAATATCTTCTATGACTCTAGCTCTGCCAAACATGCATATGTATGACGTTATAAGTCTCTTTTTTAATATTAATTGCTTTATTAATTAGGGTCACATTGTAAAAGGAGAAATCATACATAATATAATTCTTGAGCAAATCCCACCACAGAAGCGATCATGCTATGGGATTTTTTTTTTTTTTTTGCAAATTCAACTGGATAAAGCAATTGAAGTAATTTATCACATGATTAGAAGGAGCATTTTACATGTTAAAGAAGACTAAGGGCCTGTTTGTTTTTTAAAATTTTCACTTAATTGCCTCTTAACTCTTAATCGGTCAGACATAAGTGATTTCAGACTGTTTGTTTTTTTTAAATTAAGAGTTTTTTTACCTCTTATTATCCTCTTAAAATTAAGTGGGAATCCTATGTCTGAAATCAATTTCAGAGCCGCATCCCATCTCCATCTCMATCTCGCTCTCAACTCTCGATTTCTCCATCTCCATCTCGCTCTCAACTCTCGATTTCTCCATCTCCATCTCGCTCTTCCATCTCCATTTCGCTCTCAGCTTTCGATTTCAAGGTCTCGCTCTTAGCTCTCGATGTCAACAGCTCACGATTTTTTGACTGCCTCTCCGTCCAAGCTCTCGATCTCTCGACTGCTCTCGATGTCAACAGCTCACGATTGTTCGTGTTTATATTGATTCAGATTTCAGATGTAAAAACAAATAGTCTAACTGATTCAGATTTCAGACTTCAGACGTAAAAACAAACAGTCTGACTGATTCAGATTTCAGACTTCAGACGTAAAAACAAACAGTCTGACTGATTCAGATTTCAGACTTCAGAACCACCTCTTAAAATTCAGAAGTGAATTCAGACTTCAGACTTCAACACCTCTTAAAAAACAAACGCCACCTAAGCCTTACAGCTCACTCTACTAATGTGGTATAAATCTTTAGAGCCCTTAACAAAAAGTTAAACCAATATAATGCAATGGGTTTTCAGAAGGGGGTATATTTTCTACTTAAATCCGTTTATGAGATGTGAGTACATGGACCGACTTTCTGATTACGGGATTTTGCTGATGCTTGCGAAACTAATAAATTGATGAAACTTTCTCATCGTTATTTCTAATCATAAATCAAATATTGGATTCTCCAATCTTTCCTCATGTATTTAGCGTTGGGGCGAAGCCAGGATTTAGAACCATGGAGAGCACCGAACATAAATAAATAAAATTAATCAAAAATTAATATTAATTTTTCTTGGAGCTCAATAACAAACGAAGGTAATTTGAAATAACATTAACAATCGTCTTAATTCGACTTCAAAAACACAAAGTCATCTAATGTTTAACAAATAACAAAGGTTCTCTTTTTGTATGTAGTGAAAATTGTTGTATCTATGGCTGTAATGTTCCCTTTTGTGAAGCCATTGGGTTTGATGTCTGTATTCTTTTGGAATATGCTGGTTTGAACCCTTGTGGTGGTGGGCTGCGCTCAGATAGCATTCCAAAAGATAGCTGCCCTGTCGTGGTATTGCATATAAATCACCTTGAAGACAAGTTCAATTAATTCCCCCCCCCCCCAAAGTTGTTAAACCTGGTTTAAGCACATATGCCAATGCAAATAAATGAATGATTAACTACAATTGTTGTGACAGGAAATCTTATGGGACCTCCTTTTAAATCATCAGTATTGTTTATATTTCCTTCTGTAGAATTTACTTCAAACACTTGATGATCTGACACGTAATGGGTTTTCAGTAGTAAGTCCTTTGATCTCTGATGCTGCCAGCATAGTCTGTCAATCGTATCTATATTGCTCATTTTAGTTGCTTAATTGTATTACTTCCTATTATTTCTGTCGAGATAGAGTATATGGAAACATTACTGTTATTTCTGTTTGATATCCTGCAAGTGGAAACGACATGTGGATCCCTTCTTTATGAGCTTCAGGTWTTCTTCTAGAGCATTCTAATTTCTACCTCATGGCATGGTATTSCTCAATCCCAAACACCACCTTAATATAACTTCAACATTGGACTAATAAATATAATGTTTTTTCTTAAAATTAAAAGTATGTTCTTTACAATGAAACAATAATTTAATAAAATGCTAAAGCTTTATCTCATTAATGACTTCATTTTATTTTATTTGTTTTTTTAGGGTTTAGGGTTTATTATATTGCCAAGTTTAGTCCATTAAGAAGATTTATTTGCTATTTTGTTCACAACACAACAATCTTTTTATGATACACTGATAGTCCACGAGAATGACTTCGTTAAGAGCATCTCGAAAGAGAGGTTCTGTAAAAATGGTATTTCTTATAAATCTTATCGTTACTAATAGTTCTTATAAGACCATCTTCAACCATAACAAAAAAACACAGTGCAATAGTGTCTTTTTATACAATGAAATGTTTTTCATCTCCAACCATACTAAAAAAACTTTTAATATCATAACAAAATTATATATATTTTTTATTATATTACTAAGAGAGAGGATCAAATAAGAATAATACCTATTTAAAAAAAGAGAATTATTTTGGTCAATCATTTCATTAAACAAAACCTTCTTAAAAATCGTCCAAAAAGACATATATATCTATACTATATTATAAAGCATTTGACTAAAACTCTTAAAAACTCTTAAACTCTTAAA
>NW_020200583.1:20742-30172 GCF_001531365.2 Cynara cardunculus var. scolymus | reverse complement strand
TCAAACATATATTTTATTCAAAAATAAAAACATTATCACTTTCTCAAAATCACATAAAGCCATATTATAATATCGACTGAGATAAAGAAGAAAATGAAATATTAAAATCATGATGCATCTCGCTGCATTGCGCGAGTACGCTTCTAGTATATATATATATATATATATATATATATATATATATATGTCATTTGTTGTACATATATCATATGCAGAAATTCATTTATATATATATACATATATATATATATATATATATAGAGAGAGAGAGAGAGAGATTGGTTATTATACAACCCATCACATTTGTATAGCCAATACAACTCAATCTCAACCGTCTATTTAATTTGACGAACATGTGATTTCATATAAATTTTGATTGTATTCTAATATAAAGTATTGATCATAATTAATGAACCATATTCATATTTAATATTCAAATCATAATAAATGAACTTTCATCAATCCCATAAATATCTCAATTAATTGGGTTGCATTGGTTGTACAAAAGGATATTGTTGCATTTGAAATATATATTCTCTCTCTCTCTCAAGGTATTTATTCGTGATCTCTTTTATATTTTTTGTGATTTAAGCATTATTATTTTTTTATTTTTTACAACATTTGAAATAAATGTGATTTAGTTTTTCATTTAAAATATTTACTTTATTAAAGTAATTTATTTAAAAAACATTACAATTTTCATCAAAAATCACGTATGATATTCACAATTAATTGACGTTATTTTCCTTAAAAAAATCAATAACTTTCAACAATGTATCTCACATACACACATATATGTGTACATATATTGTTTATTGTAGAAAAAAAATGTAAGTTATCTACAATAATAACTATGATATGTGTAAATTATGAATTACGTTTTGAATTACATATTAACTTATACATTTAAAATGTATTTTGCTACACATCACATCACATCTGAGCTTAATAGCCATTGCATATAATTTACATTGTTACATCTTTATGGACCCAACCCAACCCAACAAGTGCCACAAGACAAGTTGCAATTATTGTAAAGTTAAAAACATATGGAACAAATTACACCCTTGAACAAACATGAGTAGCCATTCCATGTACTTTACAATCACGCCGCATAGATACGAAAATCGAGACTTATTTGATATTTTTAACACAAAAATAACAAATTCTAAAAGGACATGTTTCGATCTGACACTCAAGCATCAAACGACCATTATTATCAAGATTACAAAAAAGACACACATACTCACATGTTGTCTTTCTTCGAACATACATTAATGGATGTTTGTGATGAGAAGACTTGTATCTTCTCTTCTTCTCCACCCCGACATTTGCATACAAATCAATTCGATTAATGCAATGTAGGTGAAATGAATTCTTGCATTTGTGACAATGATAGAGTGGGGACTTGGGGTGCATTTCCTCCTCGCATATATCACAATAGAAATCTTCGGGATGATCTTCGACCGGGGGATACGTCAATGGGATTTCATGTCCTTTGCAATACCTATGAGTAAGTAACTGAGGAGACCGTATTGCACAATACATGTCTAGTTGGAAATTACAAGCTTTGCAAGCAAAACTTATACCMGTAWATRTTYTGTTACATGCCTTACAASSTTGGTTGGGATCCATGACTTGGGTAAGAGGATGTTTGTGAGATTTATGTATGATGGTGTTGGGTAAAAATCCACAATTCACATCCAAGTAGAACTTGCAAGTTTCACATTTGTAGACAAACTTGTTGCCTTCGCTAAAACAACCATTGCATCTATGAAGGTGCTTATCTTCATTGGTGTCTACCAAATCAAGTGGATGATCTGGGTGAAGATGATGTTCTAATGTGAGCGGTAATTCGGCACAATATTTGTGAAGGGTAAATGAACATCCATCTTTGCAAGTATAATATGGAAGGGAGAGGGGTCGTACACATCCATTACATACCTCTATTGGATCATCACAATTAATGTCGGGCATGTTGTTACCTCGAGGTTCAACTCTAAGATTCAATGGATGACCATGACTCCAATGGCTAATTTCTATTGCACCATCATCATCTAAAGATACCTTCTCCGAATGAAGAAGCTTTAGTGGATCTGTGAATGCATGTGACATGGGAAATTGCATAAAATCATTTGTGCGTCCTTTAGCAGTATAAGTATCTGGAGCATTGCTGAAACGATATATTCAATTTAGAAGAAGCATTCACATAAAAGTAAAAACAAAAATCAGAAAAGAAAAAGAAAAAGTTTGACCTTGGAATGGAAGGTTGCTCTGCGTTTAAGGCACATTTAATGTGGGCAAAGTATCTACAGTTTGCACAATGATACAACCAACCGTTTTTTCGGATGAGTTTGTTGCAGAACTCGCAGTAATAAAAATAATTATAAAAATTATCCGGGAGTGAATAGACGAGAACGAGAGGATGATTAGGATGGTGGGGTAGATCAATGGTGGGGGCTAAGGAAGCACAAGTCTTGTGGAGCCAAAAATCACAACTCTCACATTGATAGAATAAGTCTTCATCCTTAGCTTGACAAGCATCACAACGGAATGAAGCAGATCTTGATTGAAGGGTTAAAGTGTGTTGTGGGTGACCTTCATGTTTAAACTCGATCAATGCTTCCTCTTTGAGTGCAACAGCAAGACCACATTTCGTGCATGCATCAAARTCACAACTCATACACCAATAGCTAAAACCCTTCACCAGTCCTCGACTATCGCACACGTCACAGATCCAATTGTTACTATCGCGAGCAACGAGCATAAGAGGATGGAAGGGATGCAAATGGTGATTGATAACCGGTGCTAGGTTTGCACATATCTCATGCAAAAACTGAGAACACAAAGTGCAACCATATACACAGCCACCTAATATGGGTTCTCGACATCCATAACAACAAATGAGTTGTGTCATTTCATCAGTAACACCTACAATTGTCTCCCAATTTTCGATCAGCTTCAATGAATGTTCTTCATGACTAAAGTGTTTAATCTCACTCATTCTCTCCTCGTATATGATATATCAATGAAACTACAGATTTATTTCATTAATTAGATACAAAAGGGCATCCCTTACCTTTAAAAGGATGAGGGAGGAAGGCATTTGGATGCATGACTGCATCAATGTTGCTTTTGGCTTTTGGATGTCCCTGCTAGAAGCCAAGAATAATGTTGCATCAATGCATCATCAGGATATAGCTTGCCTGTTAATTGTATATGCCTTCAATTCAAAGAAAGCAACAAGACAATTGAATATATAATATAAAATATATAATAATATAATTAAGTCAAAAACTATAAAAGTATAAATCGTAATAATTAAAAATATTTTTTCACAGTATATATAATATATAATAATTAAGTCAAAAATTATTCAATATTAGACTCATTTTGAAGGTATTAACGAGACGACTATAATGGTGTAATTTGTTAAAATAAAAATGTATTTTTTAAACATGTTTTAATTGATATACGATTATGTATGTTAAAAATTAGGGGCCCAAAATTTTTTAATATATATAATAATAGTTCAAAAAAATTAGTAAATATAAGACACATAAAAAATTTAGTATCTAATATGATAAGAAAATATTTTGGTACTATATTAACTATTAAAGACCCAAACATATATGAATTAAATATATTGGAAATAATATATAACAACATCTCGTCGCTATAACTTGCGGCGGAAACATGTCATCCCTAAAAGGTGCATCGTCAAAGCTCATTTTTTTTGTAGTGATCCTCAACAAGTACGGAAAAAAAATCAATAAATATTTTTCATTAGTATAAAATTGAGTAAAAGAAATGATAATAATTTACTAAGAAAAGAAATCTTAGTAACAATAAATATGTGTTATTTTGATATAAAAAGAGAATTCGTGTGAAAGAAGTAATCATGAGGGTCAATAAGATCAATAACAGAGAAGGTTATCAAAGTTTTCTAGACAAGTAGACAAATGATGATCAATTAGAATATGAAAGAAAAGATGATCCATTGTGATCCAATAAGAATAAATAATGAATTAAACATATAATACGCAAGCTCAACAAATGATTGTTTGAGCACTTAAATAGAATCTTGTGGTGTGGTGAAATCCCAATAAAAAAATACATAAGTCAAACAATTGATGAAAATATTTAAATTATATTTTCCTTCTTTTCTTGCTCAACTATAATAAGATGTTAAGATTAAAAGTTTATGGAATATGACATATATAAGAGACATTACTAAATACATCTACTAGAAAAAAGTTATTGATTAATCACAAAATCATGAAACACGTCATAAATTATAAGAACAATAAATTGATTGTCAAACGATAGTAAAATATTTTATGTAGATACAAAAATAGATAACAATAGTCAACAAAAACAATTAAAACAAGATAACCAAATAAAAATAGTCAATAAAGCAGAAATTGATAAAAATATCTAACAAAAATATATGACAAGATCTTAATATTGAATTGTTGAAGCACGAAAACAGTCAAGCATATAAAAATAGCAATAGCCAATATCCTTGGACTTTGTTGGAGATAAAAAAAATTGAGAGATAATAAACAATAGCATATAATGAATGACCAATTAATTTTTTTTTATTTTCTTCTCCAATGTAATTAGTTGATATACTTTTGAACCCTTATTATCTACTAAATTCTTTTTGTCTCTTATTATATGTTACAGGTTTTTGTGTTTCTTTAATTTATTAAATTCTTTTAGACTACTATTGTATTTAAGGAGAAAAATTTGGGCCCCTGATATTTTTGGGCCTTGGGCGTGCACCTGTGCCGCCCTCCCCCAGGGACGGCCTTGCAAGTTACAATTTGATCAAATGGTGTGCTGACATGAAAATATCTAGATTTAATATGAATAAATCTATTGAGTTGTCTCTGATACAAATGTCAAGCACGTTGTAAGCTCCAATAGACTAATTTTTAGCAAATTAGTCAAACCTGGATCACTTGCATCAGGAGGTCAGTCTGTTCATGATATGGAAGCATTCATGATCTCTATCAACTATCATAATGTTTCTATGCCCTATTTGACTTTTATCTCTTCCCTTCTTCCTGTTTGCTCTCTGTAATATCTTCTATGACTCTACCTCTGCCAAGCATGCATATGTATGACATTATAAGTCTCTTTTTAAATATTATTTGCTTTATTAATTAGGGTCACATTGTAAAAGGAGAAATCAGACATAATATAATTCTTGAGCAAATCCCACCACAGAAGCAATCATGCTATGGGATTTTTTTTTCTTTTTGCAAATTCAACTGGATAAAGCAATTGAAGTAATTTATCACATGATTAGAAGGAGCATTTTACATGTTAAAGAAGACTAAGCCTTACAGCTTACTCTACTAATGTGGTATAAATCTTTAGAGCCCTTAACAAAAAGTTAAACCAATATAATGCAATGGGTTTTCAGAAGGGGGTATGCTTTCTACTTAAATCTGTTTATGAGATGTGAGTACATGGACCGACTTTCTGATTACGGGATTTTGCTGATGCTTGCAAAACTAATAAATTGATGAAACTTTCTCATCGTTATTTCTAATCATAAATCAAATATTGGATTCTCCAATCTTTCCTCATGTATTTAGTGTTGGGGTGGAGCCAGGATTTAGAACCATGGGGAGCACCGAACATAAATAAATAAAATTAATCAAAAATTAATATTAATTTTTCTTGGAGCTCAATAACAAACGAAGGTAACTTGAAATAACATTAACAACCGTCTTAATTCGACTTCAAAAACAAAAGTCATCTAATGTTTAACAAATAACAAAAGTTCTCTTTTTGTATGTAGTGAAAATTGTTGTATCTATGGCTGTAATGTTCCACTTTATGAAGCCATTGGGTTTGATGCCTGTATTCTTTTGGAATATGCTGGTTTGAACCCTTGTGGTGGGCTGCGCTCAGATAGCATTCCAAAAGCTGGTTGCCCTGTCGTGGTATTGCATATAAATCACCTTGAAGACAAGTTCAATTAATTCCCCCCCCCCCCAAAGTTGTTAAACCTGGTTTATGCACATATGCCAATGCAAAGAAATGGATGATTAACTACAATTGCTGTGACAAGAAATCTTATGGGACCTCCTTTTAAATCATCAATATTGTTTATTTTTCCTTCTGTAGAATTTACGTCAAACACTTGATGATCTGACACGTAATGGGTTTTCAGTAGCAAGTCATTTGATCTCTGATGCTGCCAGCATAGTCTGTCAGTCGTATCTATATTGCTCATTTTAGTTGCTTAATTGTATTACTTCCTATTATTTCTGTCGAGATAGAGTATATGGAAACATTACTGTTATTTCTGTTTGATATCCTGCAAGTGGAAACGACATGTGGATCCCTTCTTTATGAGCTTCAGGTWTTCTTCTAGAGCATTCTAATTTCTACCTCATGGCATGGTATTSCTCAATCCCAAACACCACCTTAATATAACTTCAACATTGGACTAATAAATATAATGTTTTTTCTTAAAATTAAAAGTATGTTCTTTACAATGAAACAATAATTTAATAAAATGCTAAAGCTTTATCTCATTAATGACTTCATTTTATTTTATTTGTTTTTTTAGGGTTTAGGGTTTATTATATTGCCAAGTTTAGTCCATTAAGAAGATTTATTTGCTATTTTGTTCACAACACAACAATCTTTTTATGATACACTGATAGTCCACAGAATGACTTCGTTAAAAGCATCTCGAAAGAGAGGTTCTGTAAAAATGGTATTTCTTATAAATTTTATCGTTACTAATAGTTCTTATAAGACTATCTTCAACCATAACAAAAAAACACAGTGCAATAGTGTCTTTTTATACAATGAAATGTTTTTCATCTCCAACCATACTAAAAAAACTTTTAATATCATAACAAAATTATATATTTTTTTTATTATATTACTAAGAGAGAGGATCAAACAAGAATAATACCTATTTAAAAAAAGAGAATTATTTTGGGTCAATCATTTCATTAAACAAAACCTTCTTAAAAATCGTCCAAGAAGACATGTATGTCATTTGTTGTACATATATTATATGCAGAAATTTATATATATATATATATAGAGAGAGAGAGAGAGAGAGAGAGAGATAGATTGGTTATTATACAACGCTTCACATTTGCATAGTCAATACAACTCAATCTCAACCGTCCATTTAATTTGATGAACATGTGATTTCATAGAAGTTTTGATTGTTTACTATTATTAAGTATTGATCATAATTAATGAACCATATTCATCTTTCATAAATATTCAAATCATAATAAATGAACTCTCATCATTCCCATAAATATCCCAATTAATTGGGTTACATTAGTTGTACAAATGGACATGGTTGTATTTGAAATATTCTCTCTCTCTCTCTCTCTCTCTCTCTATATATATATATATATATAATTTAATAAATTTAAATAAGGTATTCATTCATGATCTTTTTTATATTTTTTGTGATTTAAGCATTTTTTATATTATTTTTTACAGCATTTGAAATAAATGTGATTTAGTTTTTCATTTAAAATATTTCCTTTATTAAAGTAGTTTATTTAAAAAAAAATTACAATTTTCATCGAAAATCACGTATGATATTCACAATTAATTGACGTTATTTTCCTTAAAAAAATTAGTAACTTTCAATAATGTATCTCACACACACACACACACATATATGTGTACATATATTGTTTATAGTAGAAATAAATGTATGTTATCTACGATAATAACTATGATATGTGTAAATTATGAATTACGTTTTGAATTACATATGAACTTATACATTTTAAATGTATTTTGCTACACATCACATCTCATCTAAGCTTAATAGCCATTGCATATAATTTACATTGTTACATCTTTATGGACCCAACCCAACAAGTGCCACAGGACAAGTTGCAATTATTGTAAAGTTAAAATATATGTAACAAATTACACCCTTGAACAAACATGAGTAGCCATTCCATGTACTTTACTATCATGCCGCATAGATACGAAAACGAGACTTTCTGATATTTTAATAACAAGAATAACAAATTCTAAAAGGACATGTTTCGATCTGACACTCAAGCATCAAACCACCATTAATATCAAGATTACAAAAAGGACACACATACTCACATGTTGTCTTTCTTCGAACACACATTAATGGATGTTTGTGATGAGAAGACTCGATTATAGCCTTCTCCCACCCGACGACATTCGCATACAAATCAATTTGATTAATGCAATCCAGGTGAAATGAATTTTTGCATTTGTGACAATGATAGAGTGGGAGCTTGGGGTGCATTTCCTTCTCACATATATCACAATAAAAATCTTCGGGATGATCTTCGACCGGGGGATACGTCAATGGGATTTCATGTCCTTTGCAATACCTATGAGTAAGTAATTGAGGAGACCGTATTGCACAATACATGTCTAGTTGGAAATTACAAGCTTTGCAAGCAAAACTTATACCCGTAAATGTTTTGTCACATGCCTCACAAGCTTGGTTGGGATCCATGACTTGGGTAAGAGGATGTTTGTGAGATTTATGTATGATGGTGTTGGGTAAAAATCCACAATTTACATCCAAGTAGAACTTGCAAGTTTCACATTTGTAGACAAACTTGTTGCCTCTGCTAAAACAACCGTTGCAGCTATAGAAGTGCTCATCTTCACTGGTGTCTACCAAATCAAGTGGATGATCTGGGTGAAGATGATGTTCTAATGTGAGCGGTAATTCGGCACAATATTTGTGGAGGGTAAATGAACATCCATCTTTGCAATTGTAGTATGGAAGGGAGAGGGGTCGTACACATCCATAACATACCTCTATTGGATCATCACAATTAATTTCGGGCATGTTGTTACCTTGAGGTTCAACGCTAAGATTCAATGGATGACCATGACTCCAATGGCTAATTTCTATTGCACCATCATCGTCTAAAGATACCTTCTCCGAATGAAGAAACTTTAGTGGATCTGTGAATGCATGTGACATGGGAAATTGCATAAAATCGTTTTTGCGTTCTTCAGCAGTATAAGTATCTGGAGCATTGCTGAAATGATATATTCAATTTAGAAGAAACATTCACATAAAAGTAAAAACAAAAATCAGAAAAGAAAAAGAAAAAGTTTGACCTTGGAATGGAAGGTTGCTCTGCGTTTAARGCRCATTTAATGTGGGCAAAGTATCTACAGTTTGCACAATGATACAACCAACCGTTTTTTAGGATGACTTTGTTGCAGAACTCGCAGTAATAAAGAAAATTATAAAAATTATCCGGGAGTGAATAGACGAGAACGAGAGGATGATTACGATGGTGGGGTAGATCAATGGTGGTGGCTAAGGAAGCACAAGTCTTGTGGAGCCAAAAATCACAACTATCACATTGATAGAACAAGTCTTCATCCTTAGCTTGACAAGCATCACAACGGA
>NW_020200583.1:17426-19112 GCF_001531365.2 Cynara cardunculus var. scolymus | reverse complement strand
AGGTTTAAAATGAAACATTTAAAAGTAAAGGAAGCAAAGTAAATTAATTAATTAATTAATTATAAGGGTATAAAATGTAAATTTAAAATTATAATTTAAAAAAATCGGTTGTGAAAGGGTGAGTGTACGTGAGGAGAGGAGGGGTGAAAAAGTGAGTATAAAGGGTATTTTGGTCATTTAGTATTTTAAAAGTTTTGCTAAATTTGCTTAATAAGATATTTAGTATTTTAAGACTTTTAAGACGTTTGCTAAATTTGCTTAATAAGATAGTATAGATATAGATGAGAGTATGTATATGTAGTTGCCTGCATGTATATGCATATCTTAGCTGCAAATATTAACCTTTCATTTTACAGGTTAACATGTATATGCATATCTTATTTACACGTTAGCTGTTTGTTTTTAAGCGACTATTTTCATTTCTTATTTATGAAATGGGTTTATGGTTGTTTCTGTTTCATTTGTGTTGTAGAATTGGGGTTGTGAAGGGGGTTGAAACTGCATCTGTATCTGTTGTTGGCAGTGCAGTGCAGTGCCTCTTTCAGACATTTCAATGATGAGTTTGGTGATAAGTTGAAACCCTTGTTACCAAACCAAGAAACCCACATTTTTTATCATCCTGTCATCTTCATACATCCTTCAAACATGTGATAGTCTCAATTTCTTGATTGTTGCAACATTATACCTAAAAGTACTAGTTTTGGTAAATATTGAATTATGTACAGGATAGCTCCAGCCTCCAGTGATTGCAACACTATACCTAAAAGCTTGACCCATCTACCAGTAAAAAAGAAGCATCAAAAACATCGATTTTTACAGTCTATACAATAGCACCAGCAAAGAAGACCATCAAAACGCATCAAAATCAGTAAAGAAGACCATCAAAACAAGTAAAGAAGAAGAAGAACCAGTAAAGAAGACCATCAAAACCCGTAAAAAAGAAAGGCAATTCCACGTGTGTGTGTGTGTGTGTGTGTGTGTATATATATATATATGAAGCAGGAGGTAGAAATCGACATACCTTTTGAAGATTTTAAGTTACCAGATCGAGATCGAGATCTGTGAGAGATCGATTGCTGTGAGATAGTGAGCGATTTGGGGATGGATTGCGTGAGAGAGCGTAAGAGCTAGAGCGACTGTGAGATGCAGCGTCAGATGCAGGGCCTGTGAGAGATCGAGAGAGATGAGTGTGTGGGATAAGCTTCTAGTTGAACAGAAAAAACAAACTCTCGTTTGGTGGGTTGGGATTGTTTATTCTTATCCTTTTCAACAGGAAAAATTTACCAAAATAAAATCAACTTTTATCTGATTTCTATTTTAAAAAACCAACTTTTAAAATCATTATCTATACTATATTATAAAGTATTTGGCTAAAACTCTTAAAAACTCTTAAAAACTCTTAAACCAGATTTCATCCATATCCGATTTCATCCCATATCTGAATTCGTATAACTAACTGCAGATAAACACAATCAAATACATGATAAACATCTAATTTTAAATATAAAAAATCTAAAATATAATTAGGATAATCACGAGTTTTAACAGAATACTTAATTATTATCGTTATAAAATGTTATGTTATTCAACCAAAAATAAATTATTTTATCATTAAACTTAAATTAAATTATAAAAAAAATAATCTATACTATATTATAAAGCATTTGACAAAAACTCTTAAAAACT
>NW_020200583.1:1907-15321 GCF_001531365.2 Cynara cardunculus var. scolymus | reverse complement strand
CACATTGCTTGATTCGAAGAACTTTGAGGGTCATTCCCTGTTTCCCCTCCAGTGAGATCACCAAAAAGCACAGAGAACCAACCCCAAGCATCTCTCTCTCTATATATATATATATATATATATATATATATATATATATATATATATATGCAGGGGCAATACCCACATGGAATGATACGATGGTATGGGCCACTGCTTCATGATTCTGTCATAAAGGGGGAAATTATGTTTCTGAAGGGTGACACCTTATTGTTTTGTTGGGTGCCACATATAGTTTTTAAAACTGAAATGTCAACTCCAGTTTTTATATCTATTTGCAAATATCAAGAACGAGGACCTAGGATCGTTTCTTATCACAAACATCCATTACCAATAGTTAGAAGAAAGAAAGCACCCCAAGTATATGGAATGGCTATATATAGATTTGAGATCATGTGAGACTAGCTTGTTTTCGTGACACCCGTGGTCTCCTTTTTTTCACTTGAAACTTCACAACAAAATACACTGTGAAGGTTCGGATTTTTTTTACCTTTACAATGATATGTTATGAAGTTTCAAGTGTAAAAATGTGGTCTCACCTAAACAGACTGGTCTCACGTGAATCCAACCCTATATATACACACACAAGGGTGTGATTTGTTACATGTGTTATGATTACAAATTGTCTTGTTCATATATATACGACTTTAACTGGTTATCTACCCGCACAGATGCTATCTAGATTATAAAGTCGAGAACTTGAAAAGGTAATTCCTTTTTCATCTTTTGTTTTATTCTTTGCCTTTATCGATGTTAGTATCGTCAACATGTTCCGATACATGATAACTTTGTAAATGTGAAGTCTTACATTGCATCTACTGAATGTTAGAGCATAAGGTAGATCTAGTGAAGAAATTAAATTAGGCTATTATTGTATGGTAAAATACAACAACAATTACATAAGTGAATGCTTTTTCAAAGCCAAGAAACTAAGGGCCGTTTACCAAACACTTACCCGGGTAAGCGCTTACCAAGTCATATCAATTTATAGGATGAATATGGTAAGGACCAATAATCTTACCCGGTAAGAGCAAGGCAAAGACCAATAGTCTTACCCGGTAAGTGAGAACGAGGACTCTTACCATGGTTAGCGCTTACCGGGCAAGTGTTTGGTAAACGGCCCCTTAAATCCATATAATACGATTTCTCTCACTAAAAGAACAAGAATTGATTAAAAATGAATTTGATAAGACTATGCATTGATAAGCAGTATACCCATTTGAAAGTCAAAACCACCATCAGATAGAGCTTTTGTTCTTTGATGATTGGATGAGGAATAATTAAAACAAAATGTGAACATTCTTGCAAGCTATTCTACCCATACAGCAAAGGTCCATGAACCATGAAGAGGGCTGTTTATATATCAAAAGATACAAAGAAAAATGAAGATCATAATAACATAGAAAATCTTGTGCATACCCCCCCCCCCTTCCCAAAAAAAAAGATTAATGGAACTCACAGCTTATTCGCTCAGCTATACATGACTGTTTCGTAGTGTTTTAATGATACAGAAAGTGGCTTATTCTCTAGCTTATAGGGGAAGCTTTATGTAGAAAGTCAAGTTTTTTCCAAGCCTACCCCTCCCAATTGAAAACACACTCCTTCCATCTACGAAAAATACCCTCCCAATATATACATACAAATAGCTTTATCCATGTAGGACTTAATGGAAAATCAACCAAACAACCCCTTGATTCAATGTAAGATGTGCAAATATGAAKCCCAAATCATCCTCATAGTCTGGAAAAATAAAGAAAGAAATTTGACCTGCATACAGCATACTCATACAGCATACTCCACCAAAGGCTTCCTTGATTCAATGAGGTTTAAGAAAAGTTGATAAAGACTAACAACTCCAGAAACAAGATTCTCACCATTTTTCTTTATGAAACTAAAAACATAATTAAAACCAAAAGCTTTAAACAAAAGAAATGTACGTAAACTGAATCATCCACAATCAATTGTACCTTGTAATACCTCTGATCCTCTTTGGCCTGTTCTTCCTTTTCATTCAGCTGCTTTTTGACCTATCAATCATGATATCCAATCCATTAAAACCCAAAAAGTAAGATCCAAAATCAAGGATACAAAAAGAGTATAGAACATAAAACCTATAACAAATTATCTACAAGATTACAAAGCACAATATGGATGGAGACACAACCTTTGATGTATGAACTAAGAGTATCAGGTGCAAGTAACTAATTTTAGCACTAGCAGTACAAAATACAACTTTTCTGCATGAAGTACAAATATCATATGCAAGATATAACTTATACCACCTAAAATACAAGTAAGTAAATCATTTAACTTACAAATTTTTATGCATAGCATTTAATTTAAATTTAAGATACAGCTTTAACAACATCAAATACAGATACTGGATGCAACATGCAAGATGGAACTTTACATATATAAAGCACAAATCATTGTAACACGATTACACTGAATTTGATGAATCTTTAGAAAAATGGTGGTAAGAAACAGGACCGCAGACAGATTTTAACATGTGATAACGTCAATCAATAACCCATAACCCAACTCATGATTTAGAACTTAAGACCAGCAAATCAATGAGTTCCAGATATACAAAAAACCAAAAGTGCTTACGTGCAAGAAAGCTCTTCAGCTTTCCTCCATTCATCCATTGCCCTGTGGATCCCATCTTCATTTCTTCTCATGTGAACTACGTGGATCAAAAATCGGATCTATAATTTCTTTTTGGACCAAAGCAGTTACCATGCTAAACACCTGCCAAAACATCTTAACTGAGTGCCATGGCTAGGAAACCTTATACTTCAACAAAATATAGAAACACTTCTAAGAATAAGAAAAAAACAAAGACATTATTTGTAATATTTAAAAAAAAATCAATTTTGGGAGTTGAACATCAAAGAGATCAATGAGTGCTTTTCTTGACAGCAAAACAGAGTGCTCAAAAAGTTAAAAACTAGTTCTTTAGCCACAAATTGATGAAATACCTGAAGCCATCGAAGCACATATGTTGAGTCAGTTATGATCACCAATCGTCCCGTCAAATTTCAAATTTGGGCATTCAAAAATACATCTCTCTCCTAGTGATGGCAAATTGACGCCTATGCTTTTCAGCATCGGAAGATCCTCTAGATGCAGTGTGTTTAAACATGGCAATTCGTAGCCAACTGAATTGCTGTGTGCAAACAGAGTCTGCAACTTCTCACAAGACCTGATCTTGATGGTCTTGACGTTCTCTAGTGGCAAACATGAAGACAGAACATTTTCAAGCATCGGGCAACTTTCCAAAGTAAGAGTTTCAAGATTGATGAAAATGTGACTCTCCTGATTTCCGCTATATAAGCTCTTCAAACGAGTTGCACCAGAGATCCATAACGTCCTCAACTCCTTGGCAAATTCAAAGTTCTCCTCAATTTGCTTCACTTTGGGGCATGCACAAATTTTRAGAGTTTGTAAAGATGGAAATGAGATGCCGATGGTCTTCAGTTCTGRTAGTTCCCATAGATGCAAAGTTTCTAAAAATGGAAGTTCAAGTTCACTGTCAACTTCAGATAACGATACTATCTTGTCACAGTGTTTGATTTGAAGAACTTTGAGGGTCTTCGGCAGCCATGATGATGGAAACACAGTTGAAACCTCTGGACAACTGTCTAGATACAAAGTCTTCAGATTGTTGAAGCTCCCAAACAGCTGTTTCCCATTATATATACTTACTAAACGGCGATTATTTGAAACTCCCAAATTCTCCATAGCAATGCCCAGTTCTCTTTCCTTTTCATCAAAAATGCTGATCATATTGTCACATCTTTCAATCCAACATCCCTTTAATTCATTGAGAACAGAGGCACTTAAACCAGATAGCAAACTCTTGAATTTATTATCAATCAGAAATACCAAGTTGACATGACTGATAATGTTCTCAATACCCTTAGGGGAATGGTTGAATCCACGAATCTGCAGGGACCTGTTGTATTGWGCAAACCGACCAGTTCGAAGGTACACATCTGCAAAGACAAGTTCACGTCTTCGAAGATATCTCTCTCCAATTTCACCTTCCACCATGACAGGTAATGCACATAAGTGGAATGTTCCTTGTGGTGTGGGACTTCTTTTGAGAATTTGAAGAAATTGAGTGCCACTAAGAAAAACGGAGATTTGTCACCGTCAGAAATCCGACAGATGTTCCACTGATCCTGATTCATCTCTTCCAACAAACATCCTACACGGTTGCTTTCAACTCCTTGAATTTTTTTTATATTTGGAAATTCGAGGTAGTCAAGATGACATAGTAGAGATATCTTATGAGGTATTCTCAAAGTAGGTGCTAGTAGATCGTTAACCTCCACATCTGGAACATCTTCCATCATAACACAATCTTTGAGCAGGAGCTTYCGAAGGTTGTTGGAACTGCTAAAGTTTGGTAAACGCTTAATTGATGATCCTGATAGATCCAAAACTTCTAGCTTAGTAAGTGGATCAAAAGTTGGCACTGTTTCTAAGCATGTGCAACCAGCAAGAGAGAGATGGGAAAGGTTTTTGAGGTTCAACATGGATGGTAAATGCTCAATCGGGGTGCCAGATAGGTCAAGAAATTGAAGCTTGATCATATCTTTMACGGGTTCAGCCCCGTTCGATGCCAAAGAGGTGATACCAGCAAGATTTAGCACTTCAAGATTCAATAAAGATACATTCAGTTCAAGATTCTGCAAGATGGTGCAGTTCTTCAGTACGAGCTGCCGGAGGTTGCTAGGATTTGAAAGGGTAGGGAGGTACTTGATCTTTGTTTCCGAAAGATCAAGCTTTTGAAGATGGATCATTCTTTCAAAAGAGATATCTGCTATATCTTCTAARGAACCASAGTGTGAGACATCAAGAACCTCCAATTTTATAGCAGATTCTAGAGATGGCAACTCTATCAAGGATGGACAGCGAGAAAGGAACAGTTCACGAAGACCGGATAGTTTGGAAAGGGGTGGCAGAACTTTGATATTAGTTTCTGAAAGATTAAGCACTTGAAGACATGTCATACGGTCAAAGAGATCATCCTCGATATCATTGAGATTCTTTGAACCTGAAAGATCAAGCACCTCAAGGTCTACAAGGGGTTCGATGCATGAGAATTGTTGCAACCGAAGGCAATTCTTAAGATAAAGATGACGAGGATTAGCAATGTTAGTAGGTAGACGATCAAGGGTAGTTCCAGATAGGTTAAGGGTTCGAAGGGAAGTTAGACWTTGTAAAGATGGATCATGAAACTCTTCAAAMTTGGTAGAACCAGAGAGATCAAGAGTTTGGAGACTTCCTAGTGAAGTTAAGCTCCGTAATCTACCTAGGTTTTTACAGTCACGCAGTAGCAAATGAGTAAGCTTTTCAAGATTTCTGAGCAATGGTGTGGTTGAAACCAAGGTATTGGAAAGATTAAGGATCAGAAGATTCTTAAATTCTAAGAAATTTTTATCCACGTAATCCAGAGAGACATTACCAGAGAGGTCAAGAACCATAAGATGTTTAAGTTTTGCRAGATTTTTGACCCTTGTCAAGTAAGGACAATCCTTAATTACTAGCCACTGTAGTTCAGCAAGACAGTAAATGGATTCAGGCAAAAGAGTGATTTGCAGTTCAGAGAGATGAAGGCTTTGAAGTTTTGGCATGTTATTGAAGAATTCCTGTTTCAATTCATYGAGAGATCTAGCACCAGAAATTTCAAGAACACACAAAGCTTTGAGAGATAGATTCAGCTCTTCCAAAAACACACAATCTCTAAGCACAAGAACACGAAGCCTATCCATCATAGCCAACGGGTTGGGCAATGATCTGATGTTGGGATTGAATAAAGCAAGAACTTGAAGTTCCTTTTCAGATTGAAGGAATCTCATGAGAACATCCTCGCCAAAATGGGTTCCATCAAGCAATAGAGTTGAAAGATTTTGACCACCTYTCTTTAAAGATTGTTTCTGTTCTTGATTCTTCCCATTAACACTTGTCCAAGGTGTTTTTAGCATTCCATCATCATGTGTGATTCTCCCAAAACCTTCTGTATCAGACGTGAACACTGTTGCCAACCCAAGACTAGCGATTTGGTCAAGACATTGGTAGAGATCATCAACTTCTAAAAGTGACTTGTCCATGAACACACGACCACCCTCTTGCTCTTTCAGTATGCCACAATCTGTAAGCTCCATGACAATATGATGACCCTTTTCATACAACTCAGTCATACTTCCAAAACCAAGATATCCTTCCAAGATCCAGTAAGTTATCAGCTCATTGTAGTGAACACTGCCAGAATCACGAAAAAAATGGTRACCATCCCACCATAAATCTTTCAGAACACCGATTGGCAACACACTGTGCATCCTGCACAATAACTTGTTCACATGATACTCTTCAGATGCTTCTTTTAACTCCTTCTCTAGCATAGAGACTCCGGATGCTTCTAGACCAAAGTAGCTCAAGGCTTTTGTTATCATTATAACTGTACCAGGCAAGCCATTACTTTTTTGGATGAAGTTTTCGCCTAGAGTTCGGATCACCGGAGACTGTCTCATTCGAGCATCAAGTTTTTCAATCAATAAAGAATTGGAATCTGCTCTAGGCAAAGCTTCCACCTCAACCTTRAATAAACCTTCATCTTCCCTGCTTGATCTAGAGATGAAAACAATTTGCAGCTTTTCATCATTATCATGAAAAGGAAACATTTCTCTCCATACTAACCAAAACTTTTCTTCATTCACCTTCCTCTTAGTTTCGTCATTCGTTACATCATCTAGTACTAGAAGAATTTTTTTCCCTTCAAGTTTCTTCCTTAACTTTTCAATCAAAGTCTCCGCGATCTCCACCCCACCACTGATCGTTATCCCATTACTATCATCCTCAACCTCCCACTCCTCAATAATGGGAAGTAAGCTTAGCTGGCAAGCGATACTCTCAGAGAGAGACTGMATGTTATAGTCTCTAGATGTAAACACCCAGAGTGYAAAATCAAATGATCTATTCCTAGTACTAAAGTCACTTACCCTCTTTGCCATCCATGTTTTCCCAACTCCTGGAGATCCGAAAAGGTTTACTTTCTTTTCACGTTGTATGGCTTCATATATTTTCTTCAGTTGCTGAATTGAACTTATCCCCTCCATTACAAGTATTCTACAACAGTAATTTCTGAAAACAGCTTAGTTTAGGAGATTTTAAGTMYTAAAACCAGAGGGTTTCAAAGTTGATTACAAGCTCTAGAAAAAAAATGGTATAAGATTAGATTTACAACAAAATCGTTTGGGTTTAGGTGTAAAAAGTACCGAATCGACATTTGCATTGAAAAACGATGAYTATTGACAAATGCACAGCMCAATCGATTACGAGATGAAACAGATGAAGCATGAATAGCATAATACTTAAGAATTTTGAGGGAAAATACCTGAAAGTTGAACTCAGGCGATTTGAATCTTTGGTGAAGAAAGTGTTAATGGCTTTTTTGAGGGTAGTTATAGAAGTTCCTGTTGTGATGTCAACGGAAGTCAACGTGCTCTATAACTGTGCCGTTTCGGGGTTGTTAAAATGGAGTTATTACGATTTTTGTCCTCCTAGTTTGCTAATAATTATTATTTTCGTCCCTGAATTTTAGAAATTACAACTTTAGTACTTATAGTTTGTGATTTATGGTTAATTTTATCTTTGTGCTCATTCTAACCTTAAAGTATAAGAGACTAAACAGTAAAGAGTTATAAACTATAGGGGCTAAAACAACAATATATTATAAACGAATTACAAACCATAGAGATGAAAGCGTTAACTTGTAAACCACATGGACTAAAATCACAATTGTTAACAAACCACAGTGATGATAAAAAGTAATTTACTCTTTACTTTTTCTAGTACGATACGTAATAATTTTACCCGGTAAGCGCTAATTAGATAACAATGACCATCGTTATTTATGGGCAGTACTGGCGGACTTAGGAATTTTTAAGAATGGGACACCTTTAAAGTGGATCAAAGTCTGTAAAGTCGTCCAATGTGTTTTCAACGGAATTCCGTCGAATCGAGTATTTTTTAAGTTTTTTGTTGTTGAATTTAATAGACTTTCTTGGTCTTTTTGTTGATATTCCTTGTATTTTCTAATATCCCAAAACACTGCTCATAATTAGTTGAAGGAGTGAACAGGATCCTGCACGGAGATGAATAGGTCCACCCTTGCTTATGACGTAAGAACTCAATCCTTAACATATCTCTTACGAAATAATATTATCAGTCGTTGACATGTGGTAAGGTAAAATTTTACTCGATTAACATTTAATAAACCACCCTATGAATTTTTGCAAATAATATTTTTGATTCAGAAAACAAATATATATATATATATATATACACACACACGCACTATATTATAAAGCATATGATAAAAACTTTTAAAAACCATTTTTTATGCATGAAGGACGATTTATTGATGCATATTACTTAAAATTCAATATTACAAATAAATTTGCACGAAAATACAACTTATTAAAATTTCAATTTTGTAACAACCCACCACAATTTATTATGTGATAATCTTAAACTTATTAAAATTTCAATTTAGTAAGGATCAAGAATCTTACCAATGTAAGAGCGAGACAAGAACCACGGTAAGTGCTTACCTGGTAAATTGTTGCATACGATACCGTTTTGGGGGATTAAAAATCTTATCCGGTAAGTAAATGACAGTGTTAAATTTTACCGGTAAGCACTTACCGGGTAAGTGTTTAGTAAACGGCCCCTAAGACTTGAACCCTTACCTTACTAAAAAAATATTAAGCTATATGATAATACAAAATACCCCTAAGGGGTTGTTTGGCAATTGCTGAATGGTTTGGTGTAGAATGATTAAATAGTCAGAATGATTAATAGGCTCTCATGATATAGTGCAAACTGAAATATAATTGTTTGGTAATTGTATACAATGAAATTAGGGCTCTTAATGGTTAAAGGAGATCTATGATACAAAATCATTCATAGAGTTTTAGAACCATTAAGAGACAGACTTTTTTTTTTTTTGCCAAACAAAATTCACATCTTAACGATTCAAAAATTGCCTCTTAATGGAATTATTAAGAGGTAAACAAACAACCCCTTAAGACAATGATAATTTGATACACATTTATCAAGTTACATGACAATGACTATTTTGATCTACATCAACCTTTTTTGTTGGTCTCTAATATTTAATCACAACCACTTTTGAATTATCTTTATGGATATTATATGTTGACTTTCTTTGGAGTTATGTACATGGTAATGGCTCCCCCACATCTTCTTAATAATTGAGGCCTAAATTTGTACATTTAGCCATTCAAGTTCCTTTTATATTATATAGGAGGGGGAGAGAGAATGGATGAGATTAATCACTTTATGCATCAAAAACATTCATTGAAGTTTATCGAAAACTTAGAGGTGATTGTCGGAATTGGTGATGATAACAATGATAAGAAGGGCATCGTCCATTGTCATGGATGTCAAGAACCCATATCGGATGGCTCTGCATATGGTTGTATCTCATGCCAGTACTTTCTGCATAAGAAATGTAGAGAACTAAGACGTGTTATCAATCACCATATACATTCGTTGCACCCTCTTATGCTTGTCGACCATGGTGATCTAGAATGGACTTGTGATGTGTGTCGTAAGGAAAGCCTAGTAGGAGGTTTCAGCTACTACTGTATGCAGTGTAACTTTGATGCATGTACAAACTGTGGTGTTGCTATTCCATGCAAGGAGGAAGARYTGATCAGGTTTCAACATGAAGGTCATCCACAACATACTTTAACCCTCCAGTCGAGACCTGCGTCTTTCCTCTGTGACGCTTGTCATTCTAAGGATGAAGACTTACTTTATCTATGTGAAGATTGTGATTTCTGGATCCACAAGACTTGTACTTCCTTGGCRCCTACTATCAATCTACCCCATCACCATAAACATCCTCTCGTTCTCGTCTATTCCCTTCCGGACAATTTCTATAGATTTGAATATTTTTGTGAATTTTGTAACACATACATCCTGCGAAATGGTTGGTTGTATCATTGTGCAAATTGTAGATACTTTGCCCATATTAAGTGTGCCTTTAATGCAGAGCAACCATCTATTCCAAGGTCAAACTTTTCCTCTTTTTATTTGTACTTTTTTTCCTTTTGTTAGTGCTTCTTCTAAATTGAATATGTCATTTCAGTGATCCTCTAGGTACGTCTGTTGCTGAAGAACACGTAAATGATGTTTTGCAATTTCCCATGTCATATGCATTCACAGATCCACTAAAATTACTTCATTTGGAAAAATTATCTCTAGATGATGATGGTGAAGCAAAGATTAACCATTGGAGTCATGATCATCCATTGATCCTTAACGTTGAACCCGGAGGTAACAACATAACCAACATTGGTTGTAGTGATCCAATAGAGGTATGTCATGGGTGTGTGCGACCCCTCTCCCTTCCATACTACAGTTGCAAAGATGGATGTTTATTTACTCTCCATAAATATTGTGTTGAGTTACCACTTACATTAGATCATCAACTTCACCCTGATCATTCACTAGACCTGGTCGACACCTATAAAGATGAGGACTACTATATATGCAATGGTTGTTTTTGCAACGGCAACAGGTTTGTTTACACGTGTGAAACTTGCAAGTTCTGTCTAGATGTAAATTGTGCATTTTTACCTAACACCATCAAACATATATCTGACAAACATCCTCTTATCCAAGTTATTGATCCCATCACTCGTTGTAAGGCATGTTACAAATTGTTTGATGGTATAAGCTTTGCTTGCAAGTCTTGTAAGTTCCGATTAGACGTGTTTTGTGCTCTATGGTCTCCACGTTTCCTTAGTCATAGGTATTGCAAAGGACATGAAATCCCATTGACATATCCCCCAGTCGAAGATCACCCTGAAGATTTTTATTGTGATATTTGCGAGGAGGAAATGCACCCCAAGCGTCCACAATATCATTGTCACGAATGCAAAAATTCCTTTCACCTTAAGTGCATTAATCGAATCGATTGTTATGCAAATGTCAAGGAGGAGGGCACTATAACTGTTTCTTATCACAGACACCCATTAACATTTGTTCGAAGAGAGAAAACGTCCATGTATGTGTGTTTTGGCTGCAATCTTGATATTAACGGTCATTTGATTATTGAGTGTCGGACTGGAACATGTCCTTTTAGAATATGTCAACAATGTCATTTAAAAGAACCCAAATAAATTTCATTTGTCCCATGCCACATTATTGTAGCGTATATGGAAATGACTGTATATATTACTGTTTTCGTACAAGGGTGTGATTTGTTATGTATCTATATAATCAACTTTCATTCCCTTTCTCTTTTTCACATCATCTCTTTTTCTATTTTTCATATTGAAACTTTTTACAGCGATTGAGAATTTTTCTGTTAAGAAGTAAATGAAACTGTATCATATTTTTTATTTATTTATTTTCTCTAAACTAACTATTGGTTTACATGGTTAATGTTACTTATTCGTTCACACTACAACAAAATCGGATTTATAGGACACTCCCAGATTGTAAGCGTCCTGTTAGATCTCTTTATAGGACCAAAAAAATAAAGTGTCTTATCTAATGGTGTTGTATTAAGTTTATATGACGTTTTTTTGATGTCGTAATAAGTTTTTTTTAGAACACTTTTAATATAAAGCGTCTCATTATCAACTTTATAAGACACTATTTGAAAAAAAATGTCATATAAAAAATTGAGTTTGTAGGACAATTTCTCAAAAGTGTCCTACAAAGTTGTTAATGCGACACTTTGTATTAAAAATATCCTTAAAAACTATAAACTTATTACAATGTCTTTAGATAGAACGTTTTATATTTTGATCATGTAAATTACGTTATATAAAACGGTCTATTGAGACATTTAGAGATTGAGGGTGTCATATAAACCCAATTTTGTTGTAGTGTCAGTTGCAAATAAATTAACAAAATTTTATATGGTAATAAGATTCTATATATCATCAAAATCTATTTTCTATATTTGGAAAATAAAAAGGTATTTGAAGTTATATATCGAATATTTTATAAAAATAAATTATACAAATGAGATTTTGAATATCTATACAACTATATTATAAAGTATTTGGGCAAAATTCTTAAAAACTATTTTCACTGCATTAAGTATTGTTTAATAATACATATTACTTAAAATTCAAGATTATAAGTAAATGATGCATGGGTACAATTTTTTAAAGTTATATGTTTAAATTCATATAACTTACTATATTATAAAACATTTGTGTAAAATTCTTAAAAACCATTTTTATTGCATCACGTATTGTTTAATATTGCATATTACTTAAATTTCAAGATTATAAGTAAACGTTGCATTTTAGTACAACTTTTTAAAGTTATACATATAACTAACTGATAAACATGATTAAATACAGAAAAAAAAATCTCATTTTAAATATAAAGTATCTAAAATATATTTAGGATAATCATTAAGTTTGAACATAATACTTAATTATTATCTTTACAAACAAATTATATTATTAAACATAAATTAAATTATAGTAAAAAGATTGAACCAGAAAATATCTTTATAGAAAACATTATATTGTTAGACCTAAAATAAATGACTTTGTTATTGACCTATTTTAAATTATACTAAAAAAATTGGACTAAAAAAATTATTAAAAGAACGAGAATTTTTAAATTGTTAATTTGATACTAATATAATTAAAAAAATATATATGTTTTCAAATTTATATTTTATTTAAATATAAAAAGATTATCGTTTTTCAAATCATACAGAACAATATTACAAAAAAAAAATGAAAATCAAGATGTATCTTGTTGCATTAAATAAGTATGCTTTTAGTATTGTTAAAATACGTTCTCTGTAATGAAAAATAAGATCGCAGGACTTTCAAACTATTTTACATATCAAATATTTTAAACAGAGTGATAAAGAAATTTGAAAGCGAATATAATTTTTTTTTTAAATATTTTTTGGCAGCCGGCCACTTTGTAATTATCAAAAAGTATTCTAAATCATAGCGATCATCCTATAAATTAAAGTATATATACTATATTATAAAATATTTGACAAAATTCTTAAAAATCATTTTTTATGTATAAAGTACTGTATATTAATGCATATTACTTAAAATTCAAGATTACAAGTAAATTATGCATAAGTACAACTTATTAAAGCTTCATTTTTGAATTCGTATAACTAACTGCAGATAAACATAATAAATAGAAGATAAACATCTCATTTTAAAATATAAAAAATCTAAAATATAATTAGGATAATTATCAATTTATAACAAAATAATTAATTATTATTTTATAAGAAAATTATATCATTAAACCAAATATAAATTATTTCCTT
>NW_020200583.1:0-1107 GCF_001531365.2 Cynara cardunculus var. scolymus | reverse complement strand
GTGTTGTTGCTCATAGGTATTGCAAAGGACATGAAATATCTTTGACGTATCCCGCAGTCGAAGATCACCCTGAAGATTTCTACTGTGATATATGTAAGAAGGAAATGCATTCGAAGCGTCCACTCTATCATTGTTATAAATGCAAAAATTCCTTTCACCTTAATTGCGCTAACCGATTAGATCCTTATGCAAATACCATGTATGAGGGTACCAGGACTAAGATGGTTTCTTATCACAAACATCCATTAACGTTTGTTCGAAGAAAGAAAACCTCCTTGTGTGTGTGTTTTGGTTGTAATCTTGATATTCATAGTCATTTAATACTTGAATGTCAGACTGAACAATGTCCCTTTAGAGTATATGGGTTAGAGATTAATTAATGTTTATATTGTACTTATGTAATTGTGATGCTATAAATGGTACAAACGTTTAGAAATGGTCGAAGAAAAACGAGAGAAACCCTAGAGGAAAACGGTCCTCGATCGAGGGTTTTGAACGTTCAAGATCTATCACGTTCAAGCAATAACTAAGGTCAAAGAAAACTCACTCGATTCTTTGATTTGATGATCGATACTTTGTTTAAAGTCGATACAAAAAAATTCTTACAGTGGTGGCAAAATGATGGGTAATGACTGACAACCACCGTAAGCAGCAATAACAAAGCGATGGTAGGTTTTCTATCTGTTGGTGGTGATAATATAAAAGCCGATTTGTAGTGTTAAGGATTGTTTAGAACATAAACCATAAAAAATAGAAACCGAAACCCGTAGCATGGAGTTGAACCCGATTTGTTTGAGCCTTCGAGTTAAGGAGAACCACTCAGGTCCGTTTACAACGGACTGGGCTAGATCCAGTAGACGGGCCGATTGGACCCAAGTAGGTTGCTTTAATAGACCAAGTCATTCCTAGCCCATTTAACTTTTAATCCATGTGAATTGGGTTACATGTAATGAATTGTTTCATTCTATAAATATGTTGTATAAGAAATATTGATGCTTGATCTTTTTTTATTAACCTGTATATCCAACTCATTATGCGAGCTGACTAATCTCAAGACAACCACCTGCTTTGCAGATAGCCCGGAGTCACCGCATTTGAACCTCCGTG
>NW_020200582.1:219796-238509 GCF_001531365.2 Cynara cardunculus var. scolymus | reverse complement strand
TGAGTGTTGTTTTCTTGAAGTATCGTTGTCTCTGAATGAATTTCAAAACAAGTTCATCAGCGATCACTGAACAAGCTCAGTGTATGATCGCTGGAACTGAAATTACAGATACAGAAATACATCGAAAGGAAAAAGGGATTATCATCAAATCACTGAGAGAGAGGATCAACAATATATATATGTCCTCTTTTAGTGTAGGATTCATCTAAACCTATGAGAAATTAACTTGGCCAACATCTTTATTTATGCTCTCTCTAGTTTCTTATATAATGAGTGTGAAGGTCGAACACTGGTATTATTTTGCTTTTTTAGAAGATATCAGTTGATAAACCTATTAATACCCCGCATGCTTGATTAGCTTACATAGATTGGAATTAAGTACGTTTCTTTCTTTTAGTAAACTACAAACAATTTCTTTGTGGTTATCTAAAAATTACATATTAGATCCCTCAAAAAAATTTCTTACGGATTGGGTACATGAGGTTTGTTTTTAGTCATGAATCAGGTCTCTTGTCTTTAATCAGTTAAGTTTGAGGTATTTTTTATTTTTTCTTAAACTTCTTTTATAAATAGAAAATAAATATATTATATAGTATTATTTATAATGTATACGTATAAATCATTCACCCACCCATTTGTTTTTCACGTGTCTTTGACTCCCGAAGTTTTGACCACTTGTAACTCCCTAAAATTTATAAAAGAGTGATTAATTTAAAAAATTTATAACACATCAAATACAAAATAAAATTATTCCTAAAGATCAATATTTGATTACCTATAATGACAATTATCATCAGCAATTAATAAACCAAACCTCACACAAGTCTAGGTTAGGAGCCACAATCTACAAAGTACAAAAGATGTCTCCAAATAACTAATTAATTCTCGTGCCTCTAATTAGCATTCAACTCTTCACAGTTTCGCTAGTACCGAACCCCACTAGAACTTGATGCACATGCCACAAGAAAAAAAATGTTAGGTTTAACACCTAGTGAGTTGAATCAATTTTCCTCTTAATATAAATCAGTAAAACTAAAAGGATCCTATTTGAAGTACAGTTTCCCAAATGAAATGTATTTAATATAAAAAACAACATCCTTCCCAAGACCCACTATTTTTCGTGACAAAAACCCATTAACCAAAACATCCCTTTAACATGAAACCCAACCCAATAGTCACATAAAATGCGAATAAGGTTTAATGTTCAAATACTTAAAACATGGATAAAACTCTATTATCCAAAACATCAAAACATGGATAAGTTACAATGTACCAAAACCATATGTTATGGATACATTACATACCCAAAACAACACCAAAAACATGAATAATACAATATCCAAAAATAACGTCTTTCAGTGACGTGGGAGACCCGTATTCATTGAATATACCCACTATGGATCATACGGTCATCAAGTTCAACCACCCACAATCTATAGCTTGCTTTCCCTTTGATTCTAGATATGCTTGTTCACTAGAATTTACAGCCACTATCAGCCTCACGGTCATCAGTTCAACCACTTATGGTCTATAGCTTTCTTTCATTGAACCAGGATATTTCTTGCTACAATATTGGACTTACTATCCCATTTTTAGACTAACAAACCAACTAATATGCATATGGATCCATCGTCTTATAGTCTAAATTATATGACTCCAATTAAATGACCAACACACTTAAAACATGTAATATCCAAATAAATATGTCATAACTGCATATCACGTCCAAAGCTCGATCAACATTGAGCAAATTAAACCAGACAAATATCCTCCAAATTCATCTGATTCAAAACCAAGCTAATAACTCAACAACTCATTTGACTAATTCATACAAGTTAGCATAGACAGATAAAATACAAATATTCCATGTTCATACAACTTATGTCCCAAAACGTTTGAATATCTTTATTAATGGTGAAAGGTTTGGCAAAATCCCAAAACACACCACGACTTCAAGGAAGCATTTCTTAATAAGTAATGACACCCTAAAATATGCTGAACAACTCAATCATATGTATTTTTCAAATGATTTATAAAATCAATATACCAAAAATATATTTACATCAAATAATCTTCATTTAGGAAATAAATCATCAAAAGACAACATTCTTATGATTCATTTATCAAAATGTCCAAAAACCTAAAATATATGTAATTCTCACGATTTTATAAAACTAAATGTGCAAAAGATGTAATTTAATCAAATAATCAACAATATTTGAGAAATTATGCAAAAGACAACATTTTAAAACTCCAAGAAACTCATTTTTGACAATTACAAAGTTTTCATAAATGTAACATCCTAAAATTTGGAAAAAAACGACTAAGTTAAAATTTTCAATAAAGCATCAAATAAGTATAAAGTCTCATTCTAAAAGTCAACACTTGATTACCTATAATGGTAATCTAAGATTCAACATCAATACATAATATTCCAAGCATTACACAAGTCTACAATTAGGGACGGGCGTTATTAGGACTTAACAACGGTCGCTATCTTCAACATATGAAAGATGTCCATTGGATAGCTAATCCCTTCTCGTGCATCTAACTATGACTCAATTTTTCACGACATTGCAAGTACCACTCCCTAAAAAGGACATGATGCACATACCAACAAATAAAAAGGGTTAGTGTAACACAACAGTTACCGAACCACAAATAACGGATAGATCTTAAGCTAAATTTCAAGTTCAACCTCAACAAAATACGTGATACATATATATATATTTACCATCAAAAGATAAGTTTTATATCAACATTTACATCTGAAGGGCCGAAAGTATTCATCGGGAAAATAAAGACTTCAACCCGAAAAGAGTGACAAATACTATCCAAAAGCATAACTACCGTATACCAAAATATGACGGTCCTCGATTCCAACACGAACCATCAACGATCTACAACTTTCTCTTTACTCTTAGCTTCTTTTCCTGAAAAGTTTACCACTAAAAGGATAAGCTAACAAAGCTTAGTGAGTTTAAATGGATATCATGCACATTATGACTCATGTAAGTACATTTATAAGAAAAATCTAGAAGTATAAGAGTCAATATTTATCAAAAGCAGGTATTAACGAGAAATAGAATTTCAATGAAACAACAAAGATAATCAAATGAATTTATAACACAAACACTTCAATAATCAAAATCACGCTATGCACAATTAGTACATTAACCAACAATTTAAGTCTAAAACAACAGACAATTATTAGGCTTGACTGACCAATCCRTATTCGTCCACTCTCGGATGGTGTACAAACCATCTACTCATCTTCCTGCAATAACCATCCTCCATCCCCAGACAGATGAGTAGGGACAGCCCATCCGATTGTCTTACCCGGATCCAAAAGTGCCCGACAACCGGTGCCCAACACATAAACAATGTTAGGACCAAAAATTGATCCTAATTATTCTAAAAATATTATCAAGTAATCGGGGCCAAGGATGGAAGATCTGAAGATGTTGTTGTGCTAAAATGACTAAGTCTGGAAAACGTCCAGAGCCCCTCTGGACGACCAGAGCCCCTCTGGACGACCAGAGCCCCTCTGGACGACCAGAGCCCCTCTGGACGTAAAGACCAGAGCCTCTGGACTTTAAGTCCTTCAGGACCAGAGCCCCTCTGGTTGTATAGAAATGTCCCTCTGGACTCTAAGTCCTTCAAGACCAGAGCCCCTCTGGTTGTATAGAAATGTCCCTCTGGACTCTAAGTCCTTCAAGACCAGATCCCCTCTGGTTGTATAGAGATGTCCCTCTGGACTCTAAGTCCTTCAAGACCAGAGCCCCTCTAGTTCTATAGAAATGTCCCTCTGGACTCTAAGTCCTTCAAGACCAGAGCCCCTCTGGTTGTATAGAAATGTCACTATGGACTCTAAGTCCTTCAAGACAGAGCCCCTCTGGTTGTATAGACCAGAGCCTCTCTGGACGACCAGAGCCTTTGGTTGTAAAGACCAGAGCCTTTGGACTCTAAGTCCTTCAGGACCAGAGCCTCTCTGGTTGTATAGAAATGTCCCTTTGGACTTTAAGTCCTTCAAGATCAGAGCCCCTCTGGTTGTATAGACCAGAGCCTCTCTGGACGACCAGAGCCTCTGGTTGTATAGACCAGAGCCTCTGGACTCTAAGTCCTTCAGGACCAGAGCCCCTCTGGTTGTATGGACCAGAGCCTCTGGACTCTAAGTCCTTCAGGACCAGAGCCCCTCTGGTCGATCTATCCTCTGATTGGTCTATCCTCTGGTTGGTCTATCCTCTGGTTGGTCTATCCTCTGGTTGCTCTATCTTCTGGTTGGTCTATCCTCTGGTTGGTCTATCCTCTAGTTGGTCTATCTTCTGGTTGGTCTATCTTCTGGTTGGTCTATATAAGGAGTGATACAGGCATAAAATAAAAGTAACCATGAAATAACAATTATGAATACAATATGGGTAACACATGCACCTATAGAGCACATAATAGGCATATATCCAAGTAAACTCACAATAGAATTCGGTTGAATTAAACCGAATGTCAAACCGAGTGGTCGAATCCCATTTCCAAATCAAAGTTGGAAAACCACCTCCAAGATTTCCATACAAGCTCAAACAATCCCTGGAAGWTATATTCAAAGTCTCATTAGTGAAGCACAACAAGAACTCACTCAAACCTTATTTCGGTTAAGGTACTCTACTTTGGATTTCAATATAAATACTCAACTTGCAGAGCTGTTTTACCCTTTTAAAACTCAAAATCACCAATTTAGATCTAAAGACAATTTGTAGCCCTTTCTCTTACCTTTCTAAGGCCTATTTATTTCTAGTTTCGAATTTTCTATGATTTTCCAAAAACAGGGCTGTAATCATCCTATCAAATGCTCAAAACACCCATTTTCCTCCAAAACATTACCAATACTAGCCCAATAAGTTCCAAATTCATAGTTTCACTTATTTTTACCAAATTCCACAATAAATCAATGATAGACCATGATTAAAACATCAATTTCTACTAATTTCATTGTGTCTCAAATTGACTCCTAAAAGTCAACACTTGTTCTTGAGCTAACATCACAATTTCAAGAAATCTTACATTCCATCCTTGGATTTCACATACTAACAAATAATAACACTTAGTCCTAACATAATTTCGTGATTTCATCTGTAAATCATTACATGCAAGGACTCAAACTCTATGCATGTCATCAACTAAGGATAAATATGAGTTTTACCTTTGATTTCTCTATAAATCCTTCAATAATCTTGATAAAACACTTGATTTAGGGATAGATTAACTCCCAAGTGTGTGTAATCGCACCTTAGAACACCAAGACTGATTTTGAGAGAAAACGGGGTTGAAAATGGGCTGATTTGATGATTTGCGACTTAAATTCCGAGTTGGGTCAGGTTGACCCGGCTGGGTACCCGTTTTGACCCCTAAATACTAAAAAAAATTGCATAACATTTTGCTCGGGACTCCGTTTTCGATGAGGTTTTCGCCTACGCGTCCGAAACGAGATAACCTACAAGCTCCAATAAAAAGATTACATTGTTTGAACCCAATGCTCAAAACCATACCCGAAAAGTCGATATTTTCAACACATAATTAAGCGTATTAGGAAGATGGATGTTACAGTTAGGCTTAACGCCTACTGAGTTCAAACAATTTTCATCATAATTATAAAACAGTAAGGCTGAAAGACTGCTTATTTAAAACACAATTTCTCAAATTAAATATCTTTATTGTAAAAGAAACATCTTTTCAGATAACACTATTTTCGTGATGAAAAATCTAAATGAAAACACCCATTCAATAGAACTCAAAACCCATATACTCATTCCAAAGCATAAATAAAGCTTAATGTCCAAAGATTGTAAACATGGATAAAGACTCTACTTCCAAAAATACCCAAAATATGGATAAGGTTAAATACCAAAATCATAAATCATGGAAAACACTCCATACTCAAAACAACACCAAAAACATGGATAATACACTATCCGGAAATAATACATTTCGGTAAAGCGAGAGACTCATATCCATTGAATGTGGTGAACCTAAAAGTAAGACACATTCTATGTTAATGAGTTCTTCTATGAATCACATGGTTATCATGTTCAACCACTCGCAGTCTATAGCTCGAGTCCTCTATCAATCCTAGACATACTCGCTCACTAGAAATTATATCCAATATGTCCTTACAGTCATCAAGTTCAACCATCCACTGTTTAAATAGCTTGAGTCCTTCACTATGGATCACATGGTCATCAAGTTCAATCACCACTGTCTGTACCTTGAGTCGTCCGCTATGGCTCACACAGTCAAGTTCAATCACTCATGGTTTATACCTTGAATCCTCTGTCATGGGTCATACGGTTATCAAGTTTAATCATCCACGGGTTTATACATTGAGTCCTCCGTTGACCCTAAATAATTCTAGTTACATTTCAGGGATAGAGATCCCATGACAGACCGACTCCTATGCTTAAGGATACATTGCATTACACTCTAAATTACATAACCCTAAATGAATGACGACACACTCATTGCATGTAACATTTCAAATTAATATGCCATAACGACATATAACTCTAATGGCTCGACATATAGCAAAATAAATCGGACAAATGTCCCCCAAGAGTCATATAAGTCAAAACCAAGCCAAAGGCTCAACAACTCAATTGGCTATTCAATAAAACTCATCATAAGCGATGAAAATGTATTTAACAAGGTTTATACAAGCACATGCTCCAAAAATAGGTTTAACTCAAAAAACCATCATTGGCGTTTTCCCAATGAAATCATACTATTTATTTCTTCAGAATGCTTTATAACACAATATGTGTATTTTCCAAATGGTTTATAAAATCAAAGACACCAAAAGTGCATTAATGTCAAATAATCTTCATTTATGTAATAAATCATCAAAATGACACAGTCTCAAGATTTATTCACCTAAGAGTCCAAAAATCCCAAATACGGGTATCTCAAGAGATTTATGAAATTAAATATACCAAGTATGGAAAACTCACCAAATAACTCAGACATTAGATAAATATCAAGCAAAACACATCAATACTTCAAAATGGACATTTTTGGCATGTATAAAATTTTCGCAAAGAAATTCGAATTCACTTTGCTAGATTTATGCTAAATCTAGGTTTCACTTCGACTCTTGAGCTTCCTTTGGTGAAGACTTGAAAGCCACATGCAAACATGTCTAGAAAACTTATCTAAGTCACAACCAAGCCTTGAAATATCCAAATATGAACACAAGTTTTAAATCCACAAAGATCCTCAAAATAGATCTTAATATGCCCAATAACTTACCTCACCAAGATCTTGAAACCATCCACCAAAGAATATTTAATTCCCATGATAGACCTCCCATTTTGCTCTGAAAACCTTCCAAAATCAATCCCTAGGTTACCTAAAATTGTCAAAAAGGAGAGAGTCTAAAGTGGGTGAGAAATGGGGAAGAAAACCCCAAAATCGGCCTTAAAACTCGCCCAAATGCCTTCATGCAACTTTTCCTCGGACCTGACTAAACCCACAAGGATATGCTCATGCCCATAAATTCACTTGGATATACGCTCGTAAACCCGCGTGAATGTATACTCATCGTAAACCTTCTTAGATATACACTCGTAAACCTGTATGAATATATACTCGCATGTAAACCCGCTTGGAAATACACTTGCACATAAACTCGCATGGTTTTACTTTGTAAGTTCGCACGGTTCTTCCAAACCATATATCATTTAGATTTATAAAAATCAGGGTGTTACAATAAAGTCTCTTAAAACTAACCGTGCTAGGTTAGGTTAAACTTAGTATCCAAACCCATTTCTAGCTTCCAAAAGATGAAGAATTGGTCACCTTCCATGGCTTGAATAACACCAAATATGAACACAGTCTTTAGATCTACAAAAACCCTTAAAGTAGAGCTCAAAACATCGAACACTAACGTCATCCAGATCTTGAAACCCCCCATCATAGATCTTCAATATCCAAAGTTCTCCTTTTCATTTGCTCCATAACATCCCCAAAATGTCCCAAAAAGGCCAAAATCGCCAAGAGAGATCAGAGAAGATGGTGGAAGAAATGGATGAAAAATGGTAAAAATCAAGCTTAAAGAGATGTTCCATGGGCTTCCCGCGACCTTTCCTATGACCTAAGTCATGGGACAGTTGCCCATTGTCCAAAAACATTCCAAAAAGACGTTCTTGTGGCTCAATCCGCGGGCCATACCGTGCATGCCGCTCGCCACGCTATCCCAGGCCATGTCGCGTCGTGTGCATTGCCAACCATACCTCAATTATTCTCTGACCATTTCTCGACCGTTCTCCGACCATTTGAAGATCTAAAGGCTTGGACAAATTTCATGCGGTTTCAGTCAAACAAGAAGTTGTGTGGGTTTCGGGAAACCAAAATTACTAAATCTAACATTCTTTATACCACAAAACCCAACAAGGTTAACAACTCATACTGAGAGCTTAATATTTCTAATTTGGAAACCAAATAATTCGATAAATTTCAAATTTTGATTTTGATAATAACAACGGAATTACGGGTGTTATAACCTCGTCATCTCTGGCCATCTCCTCATTCCCTGCAACGGTTAAACCCTTTATCCCCTCATGCCGAGAAAACTCATTCCCTACCCTAGATTTGGTTCTAGAAACTCTGGGAAACCCATATCATGTTCCAGATCAATTTGAATGGATATGTGATGGCAGTGTTGGTTTTGAGCAATTAGCAACGTCATTAACTGAACTAGCTACCAAACGACTTCAATGGGCAGTGTCATTTAAACTCGTATTCTTTCTCACGACCCATAAACGAAAAACAAAAATGATATGTATGTGTGAGGTGTGTCAATAAAAAACAAAAGAAGAAAACAGAATCTAATCTTCTAGAAGGAGAAAAAAAACCTAATCTTCTCTATGGATCTTCTACTCCAATCTAGTTTTGATTATTAATTTGATGTTTGAGTTATTTTAATTTTGATGGGTTTGGGTTTGAAGTTTTTTTTTACTTATGTTGATTTATCATTTTGGTGATTAGAATTTGGATTTGTGTTGATTTAGGGTGTGATGGTTGGAGATTTATGTGGTAGTAGTCGAAGAAGATGATCTGTTGATTTGGGGTACTTTAAAATGATCTTTTGGTTATAGTGACTAAAATACCATTAACTTAACAAAGATAATCTAACAGTTGTAGTGTTAGTGACCTAATCCTTAACGAAAATGAAACCATTAGTACCTAATCCATAAAAGAAATAATTTGAGGAACTTAATTTGTAATTTCCATATAACCCCGGGACAATCTTTGTAACTTACTTTCTTTAATTTTCGTTAAGGTTTGAACGACCTAAAAGTCAATCATTAATTCATTAAGTGAAAAAGTCTTAGAAAAAAATATAATATAATTGAGTATTCCCTTCTCATTCTTGTTATTATCGCTCTTGTGCAATCGCCCAACACCATCATCATCTCTTTCATTGTCGTTCATCTCTGCCATAAATAGAAAACCCTAAGAAAAACAAAACCAGGGTTTAAAACGCCTTTGATGCAAAAATTAAAAAGTTTAACACTTGATCAAAATTCAATGAACAACTACAATAGAGGATATAAGGTGATGATATAATGGTTATCACAAAAAAAACCCAAAAACTATACTCAAGTTACCCAACAACAATGGTGATGAGGCAACATAGAGGTGATGATACCAGACTAGCTATGGCTACGATCTGTGGAAGGGAGGGAGTGGTCTGCTTTAAAGGATTTAACACTTCAGATTAATTTGTCATATTAATAATAAACATTCAAAAAAAATCATTCAACTTGTCTTTTAAACAATCTAAATGTTTTAGATCCTGATTTCTATCTTGAAGGCGTACATTTTTCTCTCCATAAGACATCACAAACCAAACATAATGCCTCAATAAATAGATTATGTAATGTCCCAACTACAATAGAAACTTAAACAAGGAAAGACAATCTCACATAAATAGTTACCTATCAATCCAAAATACATAACTCGTCTCATACCAAGTTACAATAACATAAAACGTAACACAACTTCATAATTGGAATAAATCCAACTAAAATGAACGTGTTCTTTTCCATGTCTAAGCCTGACGCTCCTGCTACTAAGAATGTAAAACTAATTAGGTATAAAGCTAGGTGATTTTTCATGGTTTTATACTTCAATTGAATACATAACTCCTTGGAAACATTCATATAACACACACAATATCATGTAAATGCAACGTGCTCACTAACAAGAAAAAATTTATTTAAAAGCATTTGAAATCTAGTTGATTCTCGTATATATGGTATGTATTACAGATTATTCTTTTTATTAGCTTGGGTGGGAGCTACTCAATCCTTACGAAAAAAAATTGTTTGCCTATATTGTCGGCATTGTGGTCGGTAAGTCCATATGCATGATCTTATCAAAATATCTCATCCTCATGCCGCATGCTAATAAACTTCAAAAGCACGTAAAAAACATAGCATGCGTAAATCCCTTGCAAACATAATGTGCATGTAGTATAAAATAGAAACATGTAACTATTTGATCCTTACCCGTACAACATGCATAAACGTTGATCCTTAAAGGATCAATGGATACATAGTATACATCGTATATTGTAAGTCTCATGAAAACTCACTAAAATTAACTTAAGTTTTGTACTCCTTGTTGGTGTACAATATACACAACATACACAATCATCATTCATGTCCTTAAATATTTGAACCATCTACACAATACTAGAACAACTTGACTATGCACAACCTTCTGAAAACAACTTTCCTTTCTTAGTCTACCCAAGTCAATGTGACCTTGACTAACACGATTCCTGGTCGTTGCGACTTACCATGCAAGTTGCGACTATCAACCTCCCCAGCCTCCTAAATGACCTAGTATCATGCCTTATGTCATGACGACCTTCCAAGAGACCAGTGGCTCGCTGCACACTTCATCTTTTCAACCAATGGCATGGCGATTCTTGATGGCTTGCCTGGATCGCATATGTCACCTATAACGAGCGTTTTGGAACACAAAGGTTACCAAATACACCAAAACTCATTCTAATACATTTTTCTGCCTTTTTTTTTTTTTTGCAATATAACACTATCTAAATATTTAGTAACACTAAAACATGCTCAAATCTCCATTACACAACAACTGATGTTCTAATTTTGTGATTTCAAACACATGACAAATAAACATGAACAAGAAAAGTCCATTTGTATGTCCATATCTTGGCCTTAAGGACTTGTTTTCAGTCAAATTTGATGTTATAACACATGGCTACAAGGATAATTACTAGAGAAGCAGTCAAATGCAAGATTGATACCGAAGTCATACCCTAATTTGACTGAAACTCTTCGATATATCCATTGCCTCCTTTGACTTCTCAAATCGACACCCTTCTCTTCATTTTCTCTTGGGCTCCTTTTGGTAATGAAAAGTGTAAAATGAATCACTGTTCAACCCTTTTGCTTCTCAATCGTTGCCTCCCAACTCAACAGCCTATTGTCGCATTTCCTTCCCTATTTCCTTCCATTTTGAATGACTCCTTCCTACTTCCAATTTAATCCCCAAGGTTTTGATTTAGTGAGCACTTCATTTTCCTCCAAAAACTGGGATGTTACAAAATGGTTCATCAACATTCATATAACACATCTTAACTTTTAAGTCAATTCAAATGTTATCATTAAGTCTTCAATAATAAAGTCAATATTCATATGTCACAAGAAAAAAAAAACTCATTTGAAACATCCTTATATATGGTTGTAATTGGAAACCTTTCATTTTCAAATTACCATAATAGAATCAACAAATCTTAGGTTATTACCTATATTTTTCTACAACAGAATCTAAAATCCAAGTGATTATTGCCAATTCATTTGGTTTTTTCCCCACTAAACTCATAGTGAAAACTAAATTAAGAATCCATATATTTCTTACCCGTATACGGATTTAAACTTGTTTTTCACATCCAAAATCGCTAACGTCTTCAAATATAGAGTATATATTTGTGTAAGTTGCAAACATCTGTTTGAAATAACTGAATAACACTCGTATCTTCATTATGTTGCTTCTTTGATTTTAATACATAACTAATGATGGTCGCATTATGGTAGGCATGCAACTCATCAGGGCCGGTCTTAAGATTTTTGACGCCTTGTGCGAAAATAATAAAATATGCCCCTAACCCTATTTTTTTAAGCCAATGAAACAATGAAACATGTGATTTTTAAAAAAGTTTAGAACATATTCAAACTAAGTATTTTATCCCCATGTTGTTTTTTATTAATTATAATAAAACAAATACAATGAGGGGAACATAAAAACCAAAACCCCGAATACAAAATACAAATGACAAAAGGATAAATCCTGGATTAAGATCGTGCTTCCTTATTTTCCAATTTTCCCTTTTCCAAATTTAAATTAGCAAAATAAAAACTTTATTTCAATACATGGGACTTAAAAGACAAGGAAAACTATAATTAGTTTTTAACTAAGATAATAAATTACATCCAAGTTACTGTAAAACTCAAAAGTTACAGGTCTAATGATTAGAGGCTAAAAGCCTATTTGTTAACAACTTAATAAGTTTAATGGAACTAACAGCTTATTCGCTCAACTATGCATGACTGTTTCATAGTGACTTAATAATATAGAAAGTGACTTATCCAATAAGTTTCTAGGGGGAGCTTTATATAAAAAGCCAAATTTTTTTCTCAAACATGTCCCTTTCAACTAAAAAAAAGGCTCCTTACATCTGCGAAAAAACTTTTTCAAACAAAATTTTTTCCAACTTATACAAACAAATTAATTCATACAGACAACTTTATACAAACGAAATTTTTTCCAACTTTCCAACTTTTTCCAACGATGTGCATTCAAGTATTCATCACTACTAGGCCTTGAGCATGTTTTTATAGTTAAAGCTCAGTTGTACAATTCTCAATTTATTAAATCCAAAACTAGTAATAATTGACAACTTGATGCCCCTTTAGGTTTTGATGCCCTGTGCGGCCGCACGGACTGCACGTAGCCAGGACCGGCCCTGCAACTCATATATCCCATAACTGTATTATTTTTTTCTCGTTTTCTTGCTATCGATGCTCTATTTTCTCCTAATCTTTCTACGACTCTATAGCTAAACAGTTGTATGCAGGGGCAGATTCAGTCTTTAGGTAGAGGGTCACCTGACCCAATAACATCCCTTAAAGAATCGTTTTTTATATAAAATTTTATCTTTTATGAACATAAACTGTGTTTTGACCCCCAAGCTTTAATGGCTTGACCCTCAACTTTTACATAATTCCAATAAAACCCTTGGCCCATAAAAAAGTTGGCCCTAAACACCAAATGTGATTCAACCTTTCATTCACGCCTTTTGTCTAGTTGTAAGTTTTTGTTAATCGTTTAGGGCTAAATATTAATTATTTTATTATTTTGCTTGTTAAATGAAAATATGTTTAGAAAATCGTCATACTAACACTACAACAAAATTGATCTTGTAGGACGTTTAAAACCTAGAAACATCCTAAACAGATATTTTATAGGATCAAATCAAAAAACATCATATCCAAAAGTGTTATAATAGGTTTATATGACGGTTTTAGGCGTTATAATAAGTTTTTTAAGATGTTTTTAAAAGAAAAGTATCGTATGAATTATTTTATACGACATTATTTGAAAAAGTGTCTTATAAACACAAATGTTTTATAAAAAGATGGGTTATAGGACACTTATTAAAAGTGTCCTATAAAATAGCTCATAAGAAACTTTATATAAGAGTCCTTAAAAACTAGTTAAAACTCCCAAAAATGTTTTATAAATCTATTGCAACGCTTTATAATATAAGTTCTATAAACCGTTCTATTAGGCCTTTTAGACAATTTAAGCGTCCTATAAAGCCAATTTTGTTGTAGGGTAATTTGCTAGAATAAATGAAAATACATTTGAAAGAAAAATGTCAACATTCGAGACCGGTACTGGTGGTAGTGATTCTGATAACGTTATGTACTTAAATTCCGATCCACATCATCAAAGTTTCTGAATCCGCCACTGGTTATACTATCTTTTTCTCGTTCTTTGAACTTACGACATAAACCAAATTTCTACATTAATTGAAAAGTGGAAAGCTTTCCATGTATGGTAGCTAGTTGTTTAATTGATCGCATAGGCCTTTAAACTCGAAGGACCACACAAGGGCCGTTTGCCTACTTCCCCTAATCATGCCATCTCCAATAATTTACCCTCAAAAAGCTAAGTACAAAATTAAATATATTTTTATTTCACCAAATTTAGTGCTTCATTTTCAACTTAAAACTATTGTTTATTGCATCTTTTTTCTAAAAAATATAAAGAAATACATTAAACTTTAAAGTACAACAAATAATAAATTGATGATGATGAATTCTACCAAGAATAGATACATTATCCCATAAAAAAATAAGGTATAATGTTTGATTTGGTACCTTAATTATTTAGTAAAACAAAGTTATTACCGACTAATTAATGTCTAAATAAATTTCTAATAATAAAGATAAAATTAAAAAAAAAAGAACTTGTATACCATATAATTAAAATTGTTAATTTCATATAATTTTTTTAAACAACCAGCAAGTTGATAGTAAAAATAGAACATTATAATGACCTGAAACAAGTTAATAGGATGGAACCTCCACAATAACGGATCTCTTACACTCTCCTTGCACCTAGCTAAAACCCAACTATAAGACTTTTCTACAATTTGATCAATTATGGAATCGTTACAAGAGGGAAGACAATTAAAATTACATCTATTTCTAAAACACCACGATATGTACCACCCAATGAAAAAGACCACTTCCCAAGTTGTCTTAACAGCCCCATGATGGTTTGTAGATCTAATGTCATCAATTATATCCTCCATTGACTTGAAAGCGGGAAAATGGAAAGACCACCATCGCTTAAAAAACCACTAGATGTCCGAAGCCATTTCGCAGTCGAACATCAAACACGCCTAGAGGTTTCGATATCTGACCCACATACTAGACATAATGTTGAACCAATATCTATCTTCCTCTTCAGTAAGTTATCTCGGTTTGGGATTCTATCAAGCATAACCCGCCACATACATATGTTGACTCTAGGAGGAGTCGATCATAGAGTTCCATACTATCTCTTTTTTGTCGACCCCTATGCTTTCTCAGTGATAAATCTCAAGGAACTCACAAAATAACCAATTGGCATTTAGAGACCAAGACCATGTGTAGGGATTCTCGATCAGACTAAAGCCCTCGATAACCTCCCTCAATTGATCGAGATCCTCCAATTCTCTACCATCCTGGAGGGGTCTTCACCAAGACCAAGAGTTTTTCGTCTTAGTCCTATCTACTATAGTTGCTTGTCTATCATTTTCTAGAGCGAAAATTCTAGGAAAACTAGAGAAAACGGACAGGATCGCCTCCAAGTATCGGTCCAAAAATCCGTATTAAGACCATTCCCGATCTGTTTCAAACACAACTCGTCGAAATTAATGTGAAGAAGCCTCAACGATCTCACTACCAAAATCACACTGGCCCACGGACTACACCTACTCGAAACCTCTTGTTCTGAAGAAAAACCACCATTGACTCCATAAATTAATTTAATTACTTCCGCCCATGGGGTGTTAAGCTCGCTCTTGAATTTATAGGCCCATGTTATGAGAAGGGATAGACTAGAAATGAAAATACTTCCAACGCAAAAGACCTCCATTTTTCTTGCCTTTAAGCACGGTTCTCTAGTTAATACAATCCAATTTTTTGTTATCATCTTTCGGTCCCCAAAGAAGTCTCTTCTTAGTTTCTCCAAGGAGTCAATCACCTTCTTGGGAGTTTTGAAAAGTATATTTAGTCATGATATCATGTAATGATTACTAACAAAGAAAAAAGAATTCTTAATCTTGATGTATTTTCCTGGAAAAACATATATTTTTATGCAAAAAGAAAAATTGTTGTGTTTTTGGATGGAGGGAGCATATCTTTTACAGTTTATTTTTGAAAAAAAATGCAAGTTTTTTTCTTCATTTCCTTAGTTGTCGGTGTTCAAGGCAACTTGCACACACCTCGACTAATTCCAAGAATCCTAAAGAACAGTTAGGGAAATCCTCAATTGTCTTGTGGGATCGACTCGAACTGATTATAAGGAGGAACCCTAAAGATCTAACTATATGTTCAAAACGAAAGATGTATGGATTTACTAGTTTTATATTCTTATATTATTTATTTTACGGGTCCACTCTTTATATCAAGTGAATAACACATGTAACCATTCAAATATATATGTTAAAGCTTAGATCTAGGTTAAAGCTTCCTTAGGTCGTCATTATTTTATATATGTTGGGGATAAGCCAATTTCAATTCTTTTGGCTAGTTAAAATGTATATCAAGTGAATAACACATGTAACCATTATTATTTTTTTGTTTAGATAGAGTGAACTTATTCAATCAAAGCCTAAACAACTATAAGTTCCCAAAAATAACTCATAACATGCAATACTTCACTTTCCACATTTGCATATAATCATGTATTTTATATATCAGAAAATACAAATAGTACATCTTCGATCCCAACAATACAAGAAACTATATTACATAATTTACAGCCAAAAATTTTCAAAAATAACATTCTTGTACATAACTGGTATAGAAAGCAGTGTTCCAAAAAGTCAACAGATAACATACTGGTTTTCATAAAATCAAGTAAGCACGATAGGAAAATTCACATTTTCCCATTTCCCTTATCCGTGGACATAGCCTGACCTGCAATGCACATTTTTGAAAATACAAAATGTGGGTTAGACCTTGAGTTCTAGTGAGAAATTTCTTTTATTTGCAATTACAGGATGAAAATCACCAAAATCTGTTATAAAATCACATTTGAACATCCAACAACTTTGATAAATATAGCTCCAGTATCACAAACAAACTGCAAGATATAAATGTCTTATCACATAGGAAATACAACCACTCAGGTTCTCATAATCATTCGGTACATAGTTCCCAAAGCTCTTAAAACTCATAAAGATCAGAGTTTATAACCTCAACTTTCAAAATCATATAAAGAAATACTATCAACCAGAGCTCTTGGTTATTAACTAAACCTTTTAAAATAAGAACTGTTTTGAACTCAAAAGAAAATTGAATTTAATTATAACCAAAGATCCTATGGGTTTTATTTCAAGTTTTTACTCTTTTGAACAGTCAAATTGTAATATCCGATAACCCAAAACATTTGCTTATTTGAAACATAGGCAATTAATGCCTTGGCTATTAGCCATTTTCCCCTTCTCAATAACATCATTGTTATCATTTCAATAAGAGCAATAACTCCAAGTCTCCATATCACAAAGAAATGTTAACTTTTAATTATCATATCTTATGGATGTGATGACAAGAGTTATAACTGTAATACAGATCTCACAATTGCCACCCTTATCCCAAGATACAATTCTCCTTGATATGTCACTCTTATCCCAAGATACAATTTTCCTTGATATGTCACCCTTATCCCATGGTACACCTCTCCTTGATATGTCACCCTTATCTCATGGTACACCTCTCCTTGATATGTTACCCTTATCCTAGGTACACCTCTTCTTGATATGCCACCCTTATTTCCTCAAAAAATGTAATCAAATTTGATATTTTAGCCAATAGTGGCCTCAAAATAGTTTAATCTCAGAAACTTTATATCAAGAACTTTCACAGTTTTAAACCTAAGTCCAATGTCATCTCAAAACGGCTTCCAAAAACAGTTTACCTTTCTCAACATGTTTGAAAGAAACAGTACCTTCCTCAATTTAAAACAGTGTTTAAAAGACACATAATGGGCGATAACAACCCTCATTGGACAACATTTGGGCGATGAACTATCCTCATCGGTCAACATCTAATCCGAACAACAGTCATCGTACAGTACCTGGGTGACAAGACACCCTCACCGGTTAATACTATGATTGGTGAACATCCTCACTGGTCAACATTATGACTGATAACATCCTCATCGGTCAATGCTTAAATAATAAATATTCAATCCGGATGATGCTTTGTCTGATAAACACCTTCACCGGACAAAGCGTTGGGTGATGAATCACCTAATCTGGTCAATACTTGAAATCCTAAACACTCAATTTGGTTAATACTTGGGCAATGAAATTCCCAATCCAGACAATGCCTTATCTGATAAAGGTCTTTACTGGACAATGTCTTGTCCGAAGGTCCTTACTAGATAAACTTTTGTTCGATAAAGATCCTTATCGAACAATACTAAAAATAATAATTGTACTTATCAGACAACATATGCACAATAAGAGTCCTTCATCGGACAACAGAGTGTCCCTCATCGGATCATGCATAAGAACAATAGAATATATACATACAACATTTATGTTCATAACTTTGAATTATTATTAACATGTAAACCAGTATATTAACAACAATATCATATTCAAATTCAAAATCTTTTGTAAAACTCACCTTATGTGCAAAGTTGTGAAGATGAACACAACTGCACAAAATCAATTTCAGCAATTTCACACAAAAATCCTTTCTCACAGATTCTTCCTTAGCAAATTCTCTCCTCCCTTCTTTCCCAAAATAAACAACTGAATGTCTTTCAAAATTTTCTACCTTATATATCTTGTCATAAGAAGGCGATGAGAATTTTATTATTTTAAAACTCCCCCCCTCCCC
>NW_020200582.1:213495-219736 GCF_001531365.2 Cynara cardunculus var. scolymus | reverse complement strand
CCCACCCCACCACCACTCACCTACATATGCATATATACATGCATATAAATCATAAATTTATACTAACCAAATAATCAATTAACCAAATAATTACTTCAAATTATATAATCTGAACTTGGTTATCACATAATCACATTTGTTATTCATTTTTCAGCTCATGGATAGAGAATAAGAATAAATACAAATATGTTTCTTTTATCCTATGAAAATCAATGTTTGTTAGATATAAAGTTTGATGAAATTATTCAACTATTAGTCAATTAAATATGTAAATTATTCATAGTTTATAATAAAACAAAATAGAAAACTCTTTTGAGCTATTAAAAAATCAAATTATACAAATAAATAATAATCAATATAAGTAAAATTTTAATGATAAATTTTTCCAAAAGAAGAAATATATACTATATATAGGTATATATGATAGTTTATTTTTTGTATTGAAAGAAGTGAAGTCGTATATGAATGATAGTGAAAATTGTATTTCTTTTACCATTCATCTATGCACGTATTTTTAGCAGTGTATTATTTATTTTTATTTAAATCTTAAGAATTTAAATGTATATATAATATGAAATAATAAAACCTAAAAAGGATTTTTCTTATAAATTGTGACACTTGTGTTATTTTATTATTATTAAAATTAGCCCTTGATCCTAGAAGATTTACACACCAAATACCACCACGTGTTTGCATATGATCCGTCAGTTCATGATGCAAAGGATGCAACCCTTTCTTATATATGCACATGAGCCTCTATACCACTTCTCTTTCTTATTGTTATTGCATCTCTCTCTCTCTCTCTCTCTCTCTCTCTCTCTCTCATAAGAATTGAAAGAAGAAGGAATCATCAAGAAGCAGTAGTAATAAAAAGATACTTGATTGCTTTGCTTGCAAGTTGGAACCATGATGCACCTCAAGGAAACTGAGCTATGCCTTGGCTTGCCCGGCGGAGGCGGTTGTGAGGCTGAGACGTTAAAGGTCACCGGAAAACGTGGTTTCTCAGAGACTGTTGATCTCATGCTTAATCTTCAAGCAAATGATCAGTCCTCATCTTCTACTGATCTCATGAATGACAAGAAGTTGCAGAACTCATCCAAGAACAACAAAGATGTGATCAAGCCACCAGCCAAGTAAGCTTCTAGCCTTTTTTGAATTTAAACATCATATACATACATACAGACATTATATATATATATATATATATATATATATATATACATATACATATCTGTGTTTGTGTGTGTTTAAGTATGTGTGTCAATTTAACAGATTGATACTTACATGTATATACAATTACTCGGCAAAAACCCTTTTGCACTTTTTGAATACAATAATTTTCTTGATTTGCTGGCATATATTTTCATATATGTGTTTATACATAGTTACATGAATTTCTTAGAGCTAGATTTATTATTTAAATGATGATATTTTCTCCATCATAGTTGGTAATTACTTAACATGAACTCTAAATTCTTCTTGTTTTTCTAAATTTTTGAATTAATAGGGCACAGGTGGTAGGATGGCCACCAGTGCGAAACCATCGCAAGAACCTGATGGCTCAAAAGAGCCACAATGAGGAAACTGAGAAGGTGGTTGCACCCACCTCCACCGGCGGCAGCGGTGCAGCGGCATTTGTGAAGGTTTCCATGGATGGAGCACCATATCTTCGTAAGGTGGACCTCAAGGTGTACGAGAGTTATCAACAACTATCTGATGCTTTGGCCAAGATGTTTAGTTCCTTCACCATGGGTATGTTTTTAGTTTGCTAATTACTAAAAATACCCCTTTAATAGCTTAGCTTAAATTTGCTTGACAATTCTTGCCTCATAAATCATCAAGATGGTGAAAGTTTTCACCTTCCTTGTTTAATCGCATTCAGATAAGGTTTCTTGAATATAAGTCTACAAATTAATCTGCAAAAAGACTCAACATATTCAGGCCGTTGACACACAGAAATCTATAGTAAACATTCAAAGTGCAAGTTATAAAAGGCAAATTTTCACAATCTACAATAACTTATAAAGGATTTGAATGCTTGTTGATTAGATTTAATATACTAATAGTTAATGGTGAAATTGGCACATAGTGAATGCTTAATAATTGCATGTGTATATTTCCTTTGTTTATAATAATATATAGATATGTAATTATTGATGGCTTTCTCTATAAAAAAATTAGAAGTTCTTGAAACATCTAATGGTAAAAACTATGTTAGATTAATACTTGAGTTAATTTGTAATGCATATTCTTTTTTAACCTTCCAAAATATAGAAATGCTGGTGAATTTCATAAAGTATTTTAAATTTAGAATTTGATGAGTTTTATGGGATAAATAGAGTGATTATTTAATTAACTTATGAGAGTTTTTTACATTAAAAAAAATTCTGTTTTTATAATTTTCTTGTAATTAATTAACCTTGCAGGAGATTATGGATCCCAGGGAATGATTGATTTCATGAATGAGAGCAAGTTGATGGATCTGCTTAACAGTTCTGAGTATGTTCCAAGCTACGAAGATAAAGATGGTGACTGGATGCTAGTCGGAGATGTCCCATGGCAGTAAGTTCTTGATCGATGTAATCAAACCTCATAAATCGATTCAACCCATGAAAAACATTAATTAATGATGCCAATCGATCCAACTCCTTTTTGTGCAGAATGTTTGTTGATTCTTGCAAGCGACTTCGAATCATGAAGGGATCGGATGCAATTGGACTCGGTAAGCAATTCCTTATGAAAACTCTGTGTTAATTTACACCAATATTTTCGACTTCTATGATGAATGATGATACACTAAATTATCTTTGTCCTTAAACTGGTGATATTGGTACCACCCGAGTCTCTTGGATCAGTGATCGTATGTTTGCAGCTTGTCACTTTCGTTTGTTTGTAGAAAAATGTAATATTGAGGTCTGATGAAAACCCTAATATCGTGATATATTTGATGCAGCCCCAAGAGCAATGGAGAAATGCAAGAGCAGGTGCTAAACTCATGAAATCTGAAGCAAACCCTAATCTTGATTCAAGTTCATGACAACTTCAAAATCATCTAAGAACATGGATTCAGTGGATCAAGCTGTTAATGTTTGAATGTGTTTGGATTTGTTTTTGTTTTTTGTTCTTGAAGAAAAAACTTAAGTTTGATAGTATATAGAATTTGTCAATTAAAGATGATTTTGGACATTTGTAATGGACAAAAAACAATGAATCTCCTACTGGCTTGCCTCACAAAAGATATTTGGAGTGTTTAATATTGTTTTTATTTTTGATTTATTGTCATTTGTTGCCATAAATTGTTGTCAAAGTTTTACATAATCCTTTTGGTATAATGCAACTTTGTTATTTATAGTTTAATTTATATATATATATATATATATATATATATATATCAACATGCATACCTTAACTTTTATATCTTGTAAATTATTAATTAAAACAATTTAAATATATGAATATTTAATTAATGATAATTATTAATGAAGCATGGCTTTATAATTAAAAATAGCCATGCCCCAAGTGGTAGGAGGGGAACAAAGGCATGTGCATGTTTATGGGGCTACTCATTCATGGCCATTTATTTTGTTTTTCTCATAATAAATTACAGTAATTTAAAAAATAATTCAAAGGGCCTTTTAGTCATTTTTGTTCATAAAAATATTACATGTAATTCAGAGCTGAATGTTTTTTAAAAGTTGCTGCAAGATTGAAAATAACTCTAATAAAGATGTAAAAATGTAATTGACAATAATTAGTGTAAGTATATAAATTAAACAATTTTTTTTTATTAACCTGAATATCCAACCCGCTATGCGAGCCGACTAATCCCAAGACGACCACCTGCTTTGCGGGTAGCCTGGAGTCACCGCATTTGAACCTCCGTGGCCACAAGTGGATTTTTATTTCTTCTTGGATGTGAACTTGAGACCTCCAGACACTTTGACCTTTGGAGCTCAAGTTCAAACCAATCAGGTACCACCCTTGTTATAACACGTTGACTTTTTCATATGAAAATGCATTCACCAAATTAGCCAATTGCTATCCATATATTTCATGATTTTAAAGCTGTTTTTAAGGAAAATATTAAAAATAAACTCAAAGACTTCATTTATCGATTTGCTTATAAATGTTTCAATTAACACATAATTCAAATAAAAAATATTTAATCATTTTTGAAATGCCTAAAACACCCCTATACTAACAAAAAAATCGATGGTATTCATAAACCATTATTTGGTAATGATCGTAATTAAGTAATTAATAAGCAATCTTGACTTGGAATCAGTATCCTGATCTGAAAAAGGTTGTAAGGTTATGAAGTAATAAAATGGGTATTATTTTATTAAATTTAATTAAGAATAATAATAAACTTGATAATGAAAATCAAAAGTTTTGACTTTGTGGGGATATGAATAGGGGAATTGATGAGTGTGTGAAGGTGGTTAGAAGCACATGTATGTCTCAAAATGTGTTGGCTTTCAATTTCTTTAAGTAATTAATAAAATTATTTATGGGATCACAACTAATCATGTTTTGTTGAAAAAGATTCACATGTTAATTATAAGATATGCTCTTCTTAATCCTCCCTCAAACAAATACCGGCCGGAGTTCAATCCATTAACCCTTTTCAGAATTAAAGAAATTAATTAAAACATTATATATTTTAAGAATCTCTGATTGATTTAATTTTTTCCTTCTGTAAAAGTTGTTGTGTAAGATTGTAAGCTAACAAGAACATAAATTGATTGTATTGATTGGATCAGTTATTTATGATGTTATGGAAGTATATTGGATATATTTGTTAATGAACGGGGTTATAGTGGTAGTTAGTTCTTAAGTTTGTGTCTGAAATTGAGATCTTGGTATAGAAGATATGTAAACGAGGTCTTAATTAATGTACGGAGGATGAAGTAATCAACTCAAAGTGAGATTAGAGTATGATAGATTTAGCTTTTCGAATAATGTATGCATGTTCTTGTGAATCATCAGATAAAGCTTTATATATAAAGATGAAAAATCGTGTGGGAATAGGAGTTAAAATGAGAAGCATAAGAAGGAATCTTTCTCACGATAACTTTCATTCTCATCGGAACTTAACTCTCTCTCTCTATCTATCTATACTACTTTATAAAACATATTTGAGAAAGTCTTAAAAACAACCTTAAATGCATGCAGGAGGTGCTACTCTTTTTATGCTCAAAGTCGTAAATCTCTTAATTACAACTCTTTATGCATGATATACAAGTTATCAATACTACCTCTTCATCTGCAAGGGTTTATTTTCCAACTTATTTGATTCCCGCCCCTTTCTCTTCCTCTCTTACGTATGCGACTTCACTCCCCTTCCCTTTCCAAGGCAATGATTAAATCTCCGAGTTATTAGCGCTCCAGAATGGCATCCCCGCTCTCAATCACTCATTTTCCAACCTCTCCTTCTTTTCCCCTTCCCCAATATACGACGACAATCCCAAGATGCAGGACTATAAAATTTCCCAATCGATCTCATGTTTTCTCCTTCAAGCATTCTCCATCAATCCATATAAGGTTTTATCTTTCTTTTATGAACTTATTGCCTTTATGACAGCATTTTTTGAATTTTAATTTAGTTTAGAATGGATGAAATAAAATTTTGCTATGAATCTGTTAGGCCTAATTATTGCACCGATGAGATTTTTTAAATTTGAAGTTAGTTTAAGTTTTTTGTTTGGTTTGAAATTATGTTTTTGGTTTCAATCGGTTATGAACTGATGGCATTTTGTTTGACTCCAGGTTTGAATCCAATTTTTATTTTCTCCATAACTCTCTCTCTCTCACCCCTAGATTTTGTCACTGGCATGGGCTTTCCCAAACCCTCAATCTCTTCTTCTCGATTTTGTTACTGGTATTTGCTCTTCATTTTTTAAAATGATTCCATTTTAGCAAGTTCCGTTTATAGCTACATCTTGACATTTGATGTGATTCCAACTCTCAGCTTCCATCTATAATCTGAATTTGTGGTCGACCTTCTCCAAGTTCAAGATTTCGACCAGATAGTACACTATATCATGTAAGTGCTTGGCCTACTTTTTTCTGGTTAGAGTTTGGCCCTCTTATTAGAGTTCCGTGTAAATATTCTCTAGATATGTTTTATTTAGTTAGGGTGTATGCATATATGATTTTTTTAGAGTTTTTGGTTTCTTTCAATGTAGCATATATATATATATATATGCTCATCTTAATGAACAAGATTAATTCAATAATA
>NW_020200582.1:204792-213420 GCF_001531365.2 Cynara cardunculus var. scolymus | reverse complement strand
AGTCTACATACATTACCTGTTTTGGCGCCAAATGATGATGTATGTATGGCAGTTAATTGAGTGACAGTTAATATGGTTCTCTGATGGTAAGAACCACCAAAAACATTGTTATATACAATCTCTCGCATCATCATGGAAGTCTCTGTATGATCGAATTGTCTTGATTGTCTTAAAAATCAAGACGATTAAGAAATCCACATGTCACCCAAGTGATTCTGGATCACAGTGATTCAAGATACTATCACAATAGTCAAAGAATCACAACATAAAATTAAAAATTGATGGTGGATGTTTTGATTCACATACTGTCACAACAGTTTGATCGAAACATTCACTTGACTGTATCAAAATTTCGAACCATGATACGCTTTCTCAAAGGGGAATCAAATTCGAAATTGATATCTCAGTCTTGATCAAGTGGTTAAACTATTTTATAATTAATCACTTATACGGATTATGTATGACTGGTTACAAGTACATATAATTGATATAGAATAAATTTGCTTCTTGATTCAGGATCACCAAGTAAAACAGATAGACAACAATTTCTATCTCACTCAGCCCATTATCCCATGAGTTTAGTCAAATTTGCACCTTTAAATGGTGTTAACTACAAGAAATGGAAGGAGGACATTGAACTCATGTTAGTAATCCTAGATTATGATCACGTCCTTAGGGAGGACCCACCAATAGAACCAGCAAATAATGCAGCCAAGGAAATAAAACTTAAGCATCAAGAGTGGCATAAACACAATAGGATAGCCTTAATCTACATAAAGAAATGTATCAATGATGTTGTTAAGGGAGGAATTCCAGAATCAGACCTTGCTAAAAGTATACCTTGCATCAACTGCTGACAAGTACAAGGTTTCTGATAAAGCTGAGACAGGCTATCTAATGAACAAATTAATAAGAATGAGCTTCAATGGACAAGGCAGTATAAGAGAATACATTCTACAAGGAATTGACACTGCTTGTAAACTTAAGGAGATGAAAGTTTCCATTGATGATTCATTCTTAGTTCATCTCCTTCTGAATTCATTACCAGAACAATACAGTCACTTAAGGAGTTTGCACAAAAAGGAGAAGTGGACCTTAGATGAACTGATTACTATTTGTGTTCAAGAAGAATCAGAAGTAAAGAATAAGGGTAAGGCAGTGAGTATTAATCACATATCCAAAGCCAAGAATAAAATGAAGAAACACTTTATTTTCAATAAGGCAAGTCCCTCCACTTCTTCAGTCCAAAATGTCAAAGATAAAGGAAAATTTTTCAAAAAGAAAAGGGAACAGAAGTGTTTCTTTTGTAAAAAGGCAGGGCACTTTAAGAAGGATTGTGCTAGATTCAAGGAATGGTTGAGCAAGAAAGGTAATGTCAGTCATCTCTTTTCTTTAGAGACCACTAAACACAAAATTGATAATTCATGGTGGTTTGACACAACTTCACCCATTCATATTATCAACTCAATACAGGGATTATCAAGGATAACAATCCCAAGGCTGAATGAAACAAAAGTATGCAAATGGACAGGAACTAAAGGTGGAGGCTGTTGGAGAATGCAGATTATTATTTAAGAATAATTATGTTATAACATTAAACCATGTTTATTATATAACTAGAATAAGAAAGAACCTAGTGTCAGGTTCTCGAATTGTAAATGATAATAATGTATCATTCTATGCTGATAAAGATTGTATGTTATTCTATTTAAATGATGTGTGTTTTGGAAATGCATACTTGATAGATGGATATTGGCATTTGAATTGCATTAATGAAACCACAAATAGAGGATGCAAAAGAGAGATATATTGCATAAATAAAGTGACAGGAAGCATGAAGAAACATAAACAGAATGTCTCTTCATTCTTATGGCATAAGAGGTTAGGACACATATCAAAGTCTAGAATGCAGAATCTGATAAGACAAGGGATCCTGCCAGATTTGAATTTTGATGATTTTGAAACCTGTATAGACTGTTTAAAGGGAAAAATGACAAATTCTAGGAATTTTCAATCCAAAAGGAGCCAAAGTATTCTTGAGCTGATCCATACAAATATATGTGGACCCTTTCCAGTTAAAACAATATGTGATAATAAATATTTCATCGCATTTATTGATGATTATTCAAGATACTGCCATATATTCTTGATGGCAGAAAAATCACAAGCCTTAGACTGTTTTATAAGCTTCAAAACAGAAGTTGAAAGACAAAATGAGAAGAAAATTAAAACAGTTAGATCAGATAGAGGAGGAGAGTACTTTGCAAAATATTCAGAGAAAGGACAGCATAAGGGACCTTTTGCCATGTACTTGGAACAAGTAGGAATTAAAGCTGAATACACAACTCCATACACCCCTACACAAAATGGAGTATCAGAGAGGAAGAACAGGACCTTGATGGATATGGTTAAGAGTATGTTTGCAAGATCAAGTCTGCCAAAATTCCTCTGGGGAGAAGCCTTAAAAACAGCAAACTACATAAGTAATATAACTCCAACTAAGGTTGTAAAAGACACACCTTTTGAACTATGGAATGGATAAGCCTAGTCTAAATCACTTTCATGTGTGGGGTTGTAAAGCAGAAACTAGAGAATACCATATTGAGAACCTAAGCAAATTAGATTCAAGATCACTGTCTGCATTTTTCATTGGATATTCAGAGAAATCCAAAGGGTATAAGTTCTTTAATCCTGGAAGAGCACAAAGAATATTTGAAACTAACAAAGCAGTGTTTTATGATGAAATAGTTAATGAAGACAGTGATTTAGGAAGCTTTTCTCAAGATCCATATGATCTGAATGATTGGATGACCTACCAGGAAGAGGTATTTCCCTTGATCCTTGAGAGTGAAAGGCTAATATCTCAATCAATACCAATAGTGGGGAGTAATACATTGGATAACACAACTGATATAACTGAGAACCAATCCACAGAAATAAGGCATGAAGCAACACATAATCAGGATCATGCACCTGAAATTGAACCAGTAAGTGATCCAACACTGGAACATCAAACAGATGTTGTGCCAACCATTACAACCTTAAGAAGATCCATAAGGGAAAGAAGATCTGCCATACCTGATGATTATCATATTTATATGACAGAATTGGACATTGATTTAGAAGAAAATGATGATCCAATCAGCTTTAAGGAAGCCCTGGAATCATCAAACAAGGATAATTGGATAGAGGCCATGGAAGATGAGTTGGCCAACATGTCAAACAATAAGGTATGGGACTTGATTGACAAATCAGACCTTATAAAACCTATAGGCTGAAAGTGGGTGTTTAAAACTAAAAGAGATGCAAAAGGAAATATTGATAGGTATAAGGCTAGATTAGTGGCTAAAGGCTACAATCAAAGAGAGGGCATAAATTATAATGAGACATTTTCACTTGTATCTACAAAGGATGCATTCAGAGTGATAATGGCTATAGTAGCGTATTTTAACTTAGAATTACATCAAATGGATGTAAAGACAGCCTTTTTAAATGGAGATTTGGAAGAGGAAATCCATATGATTCAACTAGAGGGATTTGCATTAAATAAAAATCAAGTTTGTAGATTGAAGAAATCCATCTATGGCCTAAAACAGGCTTCAAGACAATGGTATAAGAAGTTTGACACTGTGATGAACAACTTTGATTTTGAGGAAAACAAGTTAGATGAATGCATTTACTCAAGGTTCAGTGGGAGTGACTTTATATTCCTTATACTATATGTGGATGACATATTACTATCAACAAATAGTAAAAGAATGTTGCAAACCACTAAAGCTTTCCTCATGAAGAGTTTTGACATGAAAGATATGGGTTAGGCAAGCTATGTACTGGGAATTGAGATAGTTAGGGATAGACAGTTAAGAACCCTGGGATTGTCTCAAAAGAGCTACATTGAAAGGATATTAAGAAGGTTTGGGATGGAAAATTGTAAAAGAGGTGAAGCCCCAATTTCAAAGGGTGATAAACTACATAAAAGGCAATGTCCTACAAATATGCTGGAAAGAAATGAAATGGGTAAAATACCCTATGCAAGACTAGTTGGAAGCCTAATGTATGCACAAGTGTGCACTAGACCAGACATAGCATTTGCAGTAAACATGTTGTCCAGATTTCAGTCTAATGCAGGACATGCACATTGGGCTGCAGGAAAGAAAGTGTTAAGATATTTGAAAGGAACCATGAGTTATATGCTGACTTATGAAGGATTTGATAAACAACTAAAGGTAGAATGCTATACAAATGCCTCATATAAACAGGATCATGATGATCTTAAATCTACTTTTGGTTACATCTTCATGTTGGCTGGAGGTGCAATCTCATGGAAGGCAAGTAAGCAATCCTTAACTGCCACCTCTACATTTCAAGCAGAGTATATAGCAATATATGATGCAACATCTCATGCTATTTGGCTTAAAAACTTCATTGATGGATTAAAGATTATAGATTCAATACAAAAACCATTAACAATATACTGTGACAATGTTGCTGCTGTGTTCTTTGCTAAAAATAACAAGAGGAGCAGTGGGTCTAGGAATATAGATGTTAAGTACTTTGCAGTAAGGGAAAATGTAAGAGATAAAGAAATTGAAGTTTTGAAGATAGGAACAAAGGATCAATTGGCAGACCCCTTTACAAAGGCACTTCCTGTTGAATATTTCAAGAAGCATACTAAAATTATGGGAATGAGAAATCTGCTCAGCAATTAAAGGTCACTTTGACAGACCTCAAACTACAATTCATTATGAAGCATATGCGTTTAGTGTGTATTAGTTTATGTACTACTTTGATAATACCAGCTGTTTAAATAAAATTATCGTATAGATGAAATGTTGATTATATGAAATGTTTAAGCTGTGATTTTTTTTAAGGATGCAGGATACAAAAGGTATGCATATGTTATTGAAATTGTATTTTGTGACCCTGGAAGTCTGCTCAGTTTATTTGATGCATGAACTTCTTTGATCCCTAATGCAGTATCAATAAATGCTGTTCAATAATGTAATTTTGGGATTATATAAATCAAAGTGCATAATTCAGTGGATAGTTATTATCAATTTGTAGTCTTGTTCAGTGGGAGATTGTAGCATATATATATATATATGCTCATCTTAATGAACAAGATTAATTCAATAATAATCATCCATGGTTTATATAAGACCATCAACTAGTATATGCATACGTATAAGTATAAGGTATTAGTCTACATACATTACCTGTTTTGGCGCCAAATGATGATGTATGTATGGCAGTTAATTGAGTGACAGTTAATATGGTTCTCTGATGGTAAGAACCGCCAAAAACACTGTTATATACAATCCCTTGCATCAATTTCATCTATCTCTCCTAAGAACACAAATACAATCCTGTGAGTTACCAATTGCCATCAAATGGTAAGGATATAGAGAGTGTATCGTAGAAAAGCATGGGTGATGAACAAGGCAATGATCTAAATCAGAGTTCTTCAATCTTACAAGGTATGTTCTTACTACTGCAATTGATCGCAAGTATGTGGTTCAATTTTGATGTGTTAATTCGATCCTAGATTAAATTAGTCTAACATTCAATAGTAGATTTTGGCCCTTTGATTTTCCTTTCATCCCTGTGATTCAATAATACATTTTTTGTGTCTGGGTGATGATTCACGATTTTTATCACTCAAGATCCACAGGATTTTAAGAAGTATTTGTTGCCTCATTTTCAGTTTTCTTCTTCGCTGATTTGTTTTAGGTAAGATGTTATTCAACTCAATTTACAACCATAGTGCAATTTTCGGAATCCAAGCTACCACTGTAAGATATCTACAAGGGTTCAAATATTAATTCTATGTGTTGATTTAACATGTTGATCATTTTGCTACAGAAAAATTTTGCATCAAAAGCCTTTGATGTTGCAGCTAAAGAGATTATTACGGTTGCCATTAGTGTAGAAGGTGAGTTTTTTGACATACCCTTTTTCTATATTGCACTTTTTACCTTGTGGATAGAGGGTCATCACTTCCTGTAAAGATTATGCATTGTGTATTGATGGTTGTTATTATAGATGATGATGATTACATTGCAAATATTTTTGATGATGATGATATGTGTGTGATAACCGGTTCATCGATTATGAAAGTTCGGGGTTATTTTTTAGTAAGGGTGGTAAGTTGAGGGGGTTTAATTTGATTATGTATTTAAATACTTTTAGTCCTCCACCACCTTATTATTTATGATTGTTTATTATAAGATAATTGATTTATCTCATCGGGATGGTAAGTAAAAAAGAAAAGAAGAAAAGTAAAAAGAAGTTTACTATGTATGTGTGTGTTCTTGTGACCGAAGCAACCAAAAACCAAAAGGGAAGAAAGGAATAAGCTGTTGTATTGAATATTTGCTATTGATTTTCATCTTCATATTTGTATCTTTGTGAATTCAAGGTGAGTTTTATTTTGAAAACATCATTTATTATATTTTGGGTAAAGAAACTGTAAGGTTTCATACATGTGTATGTGATGTTATATACAATTTATTTAGCATAAATTTTGGGTTTTGATATGATTTTATCATCTGATTCTTATAAGGGTGACATAATCATGAGATAGGTATTTTTGGTAATAAGGGTAGCATAACCAGGAGATGGGTATTTTTGGTAATAAAGATGATATAATCAGGAGATGTGTATTTTTGGCAATAAGGGTGGCATAATCAGGAGATGTGTATTTTTGGCAATAAGGGTGGCATAATCAGAAGACGGGTATTTTTGGTAATATTTTTGGTAATAAGGGTGGTATAATCAAGAGATGGGCATACTGGAATAAGGGTGGCATAATCAAATTCTGGAAATGATGATCTTTAGGATCATGGGATTCTGTTATCGCACTTAGAGATGCGATAAGAGTGATTGTTATCACATAATGTGATATGATGAGATTGGGTATTTGATTCAAGTATTATTTTTATCGCATCCTTGGGTATGACAAGTATGAGTTATCGCATGCATATGATGCGAGGAGTTACTGTTATCACATCTGTTGGATATGACATAGGTGGTTATCACATCCTTAAGGTTCGACAAGTATAGGTTATCGCATATATATGATGCGACATAATTTATTATCGCATCAATATGAAGCGATAAGTTGGTGTGTTTTATGTGGTATGCGGCAACTTTATTACTTGTTTATTTAAATGCAACAAGTTTATATATGATGTGATAAACAGGTGGAAAGGGAAACTATGAAGAATTTATGATTGTTTAAATATAGATTTTTGGGATGATGTGATATTGTTGTACCTGAATAATTGTTATATTTACAAATCATATACTAGGATTATGTGGAAAAATTTGGTAACTACTTATATAATGTAGTTTTTGTATATAGTGAGACCAAATGTGTAAATTTGTATTTCTTGATATTTGAAATGCGTGGCTATATGCAAATGTGATTCTGAGGTGTTACAAGTTTGGTATCGGAGCCAGGTTTAAGAGATTTAGGTATTCAGCATGATGTCTAGACTTAAACTGTATTATTTGCATATTAAGGGTCCCTGACATTTGTAGAACATTTGAAATAAATATGATGGGTTAAAAAAATGATATGTAAGATAAATTCAAATTACAACTGACCAACGTAATCATGAGTTTACAGGTACATATTTGTGTTTGGATACCTTATTATGTTTGGGGAATGTGATTATGTGAATATTAAATTTTGTAAATTGACATATGGCAAGTCAATCTAAAAGGTATGAAAGGATCACCCTCATAAGCCCAGACGGAGAAAAAGTTCACCAGAGAATGTTCTTCAAAATCTATCAGTTAGTCGAGATAGAGGGAGAGGCCAGGGCAGAGGCCGATGAAGGGGACGCGGAAGAGGAAGAAGTAGCCATCCTGAAGTTCATCCAGATCAAGGTGAATCTATTCAGAAAAAACATTAATGAAGAACCAAATCAACATCATGAGTATGTTACTCGGGATATGTTAGCTGAAGAAATGAGTAAATTAAGAAATACTTTGACTTCAATTTTGGGAGTACCTGCCCGAATGGAAACAGAACGAGTAAAGATTAATCTGCAAATCCAATCTTCAAATAGAAGAGGGAGTGATATCAAGATGTTTTTGACGTGTGATGGGTCGTGAACACCACAGACACAAACAACAATCAGGACTAAAAGCAAGTATACAAATAGTCCTAATATCGTCTTTCAAGTAATAAAAGTGTTACAAGTACCGGATATCGTCCACAAGGATCGTAGTAAAAGTTTAAAAGAAAGTAAAGTTTAAGGAAATGATTTCAGAAGGCGAGTTCGAAGACTTTGATTAGAATAGAGTTAACACAACTAAAAACAGAAGATAACAGAATAATAAAGCAAGCTAGGGTGTATGACTTTTTGGGTGAGATGTAAAAATTATTTCCAGTCGACCAATATTGTCAAAATGCTACAGCATGAAACCATGCTGACAGATTGCTACAACATGCAATCGTAACAACTATTTTTACCAATTACTTCGAAGGTATTCCTCTCGGACATCACCAATGCACTGATATTATAGCTTTCAACCCATATCTATATGAGGTATCCAGACCAGTGAAAGTGACAAATGGTGTCTTCAAAGTATATGGATAAACAAATCTCTTTGTTAAAA
>NW_020200582.1:193679-203842 GCF_001531365.2 Cynara cardunculus var. scolymus | reverse complement strand
CAATCTGTCCAAAATAAGATCAATTTAGACCAAAATCCACTAAAACAGGTTCAACATTCTTCTTAGCATAAAAACAGAGAAAAGAGATAAAATGACTCAAAGTTGGGATATGAAAGCAAAATAACCTATCTAAAAGAGAATAAAAAGGCACTTTATGTACTAAATACTTAATACGTATTACACCCCCAAACTTAAACCGTTGCTTGTCCCCAAGAAAATGCAGTAAGTGCATACACACATGTTGATTATGCCAAAATGCACCATATAACTTTCATAAATCTTAAGTAAGCATGTCCTAACTAACCATTAGCAAAAACCATAAGCTAGCTCTATTTGCTCTTTGCTATGCTCAACACATCATATGTCTAAGATCAATAGGACTTGGAAGTGACTGGTTTACTCTCATTTGGCATATTTTTTCCTCTCTTTGCCTTTTCTCACCTTTATGCATCAACATTGAATTTTTCAAATATTTGGTACTTTATGCTCTTTTGTTGAATGCATTTATACCTGCCCCTATGGGACATTTGTGGTGTTTACACCTGCCCCTATGGGACATTTGTGGTGTTTACACCTGCCCCTATGGGACATTTGTGGTGTTTTAGATCTCAAATATGACTTTGAAGCTTTATGCACATTGTGCACTTTGATATCTACTTTTGGCATTTTGTGCTCTTTTGCATTGCTTTGATCAATTATGGTACCCTCCCCCAAACTCAGATTTTTCAATGTCCTCATTGGAAGTATATAGGGGGCTGTTTATGCAATGGCTACAAGTGGCTAGATTTTGGAGAAAAGAACAAAGGGCCTACATCCTTTCTTAGTTAAGCATATGATGTGGATCAAGATGTGGTCCCAAGCAAAACAAGCTAGTTCTAGTGATACCACGTGACTAGAAAGTGTAACTAAACTACAAGAATTATTTTGGCTATACAAGCATATATCAATTATAAACATATGTGTTCTTTGCAAGAAATAAACTAAAAAGTGTAAAAGACAATCCCAGACTCAAGTAAATCAAAACAAGTTGAATTAAAATAAATAATAAAAGCTAAAGAGGGAATGATAGAACCTGTCCTACTCCATAGGAGTAGATGAAGCGGAGATGTTGTCTTTCAGCTTCTTGCATTCTTCCTTCAGCCTAACATTCTCTCCAAACAGCCTTGCATTTTCAGCCTTCACTGCCTTCAACTTCTTTCCCAACTTCTTCACTTGAGCACTTGTCTTTGCTTCAAGCTCAGCCCTTACCATCTTGATGTCTCCTCTTGTCTTCTTTTCAGCAGCCCTCACTTACTCCACCAATTCTCCTTTCAACCTATCTATCTTGTCAAAGAACTCATTTCTTTGTTCCAACAAGCTATCCATCAAACTGTTGTTTTGAGCAAGCAGGTCTTGCATCAAACACAGCATATCACCAGCCCCATTCAGCTTTTCCTTCTTCTCCCTCAGCCTTGAAACTGTTTTCATATCAATCTTCCACTTCTCCCCTTGCTCTTTCACCATTTGATCCTCACAATACTAAGGAATACCATTCTCTACCAACAGCCATGTTATCAAACTAGGGAAATACATCTTCCCTCTACTTCTACCCGCACATGTCCTAATACTCTTCTCTATCACTCTCCCAAAGTTGATGGAGTTACCCGTAACTAGGCAGGCAATAGAGCAACAACATTCTCTCCACCGAGACTGAGCTGTCATGTGTGGTGGGAGCAATGGAGTGCCTCAAGAAATTAATCCATACATTGGCATTGGCCGTAAGATTGTAGGCCTTGAAAGTCCTCAACATGTAGTTCGAGTGATCATCCCAAACTGCCCCTGGTTTCCCTATCTCATCAGCCACCACAGTCAAGTCCTCTATGGTTTGCATGTCTGACCATTCTGGAGTAATCGGTCTTCTTAGGGGGGGTCTAGGCCATAAAGCCGATTGATGGCTTTTGAATTGAACATGAAGGTCATCCCCCTAATAGATATCTTAGATGTGTTATTCGCTGCCAACTCAGCATAGAACTCTCTAATAAGAGTCAGGTTGTAAGAAGTTGGAACTATGCACATCTTTTCTATACCATGAGCCTATACCACCTCTCTTATGAATGAAAATTCCCTAATGCTTTGCCTATCAAATCCCTTGTCTGGGAATCCAACTCGGTTCTGGAACCTAGCATGCATCTTTTCAGCAGCCTTAGAACTAAAACCATTGTGGGGTCTGATTGACCTTGGAATAGTGGCTGGCCTTTGGGCCATAGCCACCCTCTTCCTCTTAGGTCTGGAGGAATGCTGCTGCGATGCTGCAGCATCAGTCTCAGAATTTCTGGGTGACTCAATCACAACCCTTTGAGACCGGGTCTTCTTCCGAGGTGGTTCTTCCTCAACTACTGCCTTTGACTTCTTTTTGTCACAGGCCTTGACCAACCTTCTTTTCCTAGACACCACCTCAACAGGGGGCTCTGCATCCTCTTCCCTAAAAAATTCTTTATTGAGGTCGGGGATGGGATCATGAGGAGAAAAATGAGGCATATCATCCTCATCATCCGTATCTTGCCTAGAGGCAGTCAAAAGCAGAGGCATTCTTGGTTTTTCAATAACCGTGATATTTTCAAGACTGCATGCCTCACTTTCCATAAAAATCTCCCTGTTTGTGCCATAGAGGCAGGGTCCTCCTCTTCCTCAGAATCAGAAGTGAAGAGGCGCTCAGGGGGTGTACTATCAGATGAGTATTGTACCTTTCGAGATGTTTCAAGTGATTCCTTGTTGGTGGTGGTCGGAGATGAAGTTCGGGTTGAGGCCTTCTTTGGAATCGGGACTTTAGATGACTTCACCATTTCTTTAACTTTCTTCAGGGGATCTGAAAATGGTATAATGGCAGCGGATGGAACCATTTGAAGAGGGGGAGCGGCGATAGGGAGTAGGGTGGACAGCGACTGGGGTGGAAGACAGTGGCAGCGACGGCGATGGTGGTGGAGACGGTGAGTCTTCATCGCTAAGGAGAGTCGAAGTCTCACCCTTCTTCTTCCTTGCAAAAGGCAGTTTCTTCCCTCTCCTTGTCAGCTGTCTTCGAGAAGACATGGGAGTACGCCCAGCGGCAGTAGTGGCCACCGGCGGAGTAGGATTAGGCGTTTGCGCCGGCGTCTGTTGGGCTGACGGAGGAGGGTCACGAACCGTGGCTCTTTTCATTCTTGCCATTTTCGAACGTTGGAGAAGGTGGGGGGCGGTTATCAGTCGGGAGCGACAGTTGGAGAAATGGGAGGGAAATAAAGAGAGAAAAGAGGGTTTTCTTTTGAGAATACAAGTGGGTTTTTCAAAAGGGTAAGGGTAGAATGGGAAGGAATATGAGGTTGGGTGATGCAAGCATTGGAAGCATGCAAAACTTGAGTGTACTTGAGTACTTGGATGAGAGGCTTTCTTTCTCATCTTAACCAGGAGCTTTCAAAACACTAGTCATGTTTTAATTAATTTTTGACCAATGATGTGTTTGAAAAGTTGGTAGTCATGTCCTCTCAATGCCACCTAAGTACTTTTCCTCTTGCATGAGGTACTAAAATCGGCTGATATTAAAAAGAAATGACCATTTCTTTAAAAACAAATTTTTAAGAATGACATCATGCTTTTTCCATTCAAAAATTTTCAGACTTTAAAATTTTCAAAAGATTCTTCATAGAAGGCTAGGGTTTTCAGATGCTGCAGCAAGACTTCAAATTCTTTGTGATGACTGACAGGACTGCAAAACACACAAAAATTAACGACAATATTATTAATAATATTAATAACTATAAAAACATAAACAAATATAAATATTTACAAACACAAATTTTGGATTTATAAAAAGTCCACAAATACCGAAGCTTTTAGCAAAGGGTAACAAAATTCACAGAGCATAACTTTGGAATTTCTACCAGATCATGAAACAACTTTACTCTTTGACCGTTAACTTTGAACACAGAATTGTCCTCGGTATTGATTAGGTCAACTGCTCCGTACGGATAAACTTTATGAATGAGGAAAGGTCTAGACCAACGGGACTTGAACTTTCATGGGAACAGTTTCAACCTAGAGTTAAACAAAAGGGCTTTCTGACCAGCTCTCAACTCCCGGTGTTGAATTCTTTTATCATGCCATTTTTTCGTTTTATCTATATAAATCTTGGCATTTTCATAAAAAATTTCCTATGTTCCTCTAATTCACACAACTGGACTTTTCTTTTATTGGCAGCCATATTTGGCCACATATTTAATTCTTTGATGGCCCAATATGCTTTGTGTTCTAGTTCCAAAGGGAGGTGACAAGCTTTACCGAAAACAAGCTTATATGGGGACATACCGATAGGTGCTTTAAAAGCAGTCTGGTAGGCCCATAAAGCGTCATCTAATTTAAAAGCCCAATCCTTTCTGTTTGGCTTGACAACCTTTTCTAAAATTCCTTTTATTTCACCGTTTGAGAGTTCAGCTAATCCATTAGTTTGCGAGTGATAGGCATTTGCTATTCTATGGTTAATGTTGTACCTTTCAAGAACTCCACTCAACAGGTTGTTTACAAAGTGGGTACCCTCATCACTAATTAGTGCCCTTGGGGTACCAAACCTTGTAAAAATCTGTTTTTGAAGAAATTTAACCATAGTTTTTGCATCATTAGTAACACAAGCCATGGCCTCTACCCCATGTAGACACATAATCAACAGCCACTAGAATGTATTGACAATGATTTGATGGGGGAAATGGTCCCATGAAGTCTATCCCACATACATCAAACAACTCTACTTCTAAGATCCCATTAAGTGGTATTTCATTCCTTTTGGAAATGGATCCACTTCTTTGACACTCATTGCATCTTTGTGCAAAATTGTGGGCATCTTTGAAGAGAGTAGGCTAATAAAATCCAGATTGTAATACTTTAGCAGCTGTTCTTTGGCCTCCAAAGTGTCCTCCATATGCTGCTTGGTGGCAATGCTGCAGGATTGCTGCCACTTCAGTTTCAGGGATGCACCTTCTCAAGATTTGATCTGCACTCTTCTTAAACAAGTAAGGGTCATCCCAAAGGTAAGTTTTAGTATCATGGAGAAACTTTTTGAACATATGGCCAGAAATATCTGAAGGTCTAATTCCATAAGCCAAAAAGTTTGCTATGTCGGCAAACCATGGTGGCTTTGATTCTAATATAAGAATTCTCTCATCGGGGAATGTTTCAACAATCTCTCCTTCTTCTAGGTCTCCCTAGGCTTCTCTAGTCTTGACAAATGGTCTGCAACTTGGTTGTCTACTCCTTTCCTATCCACTATCTCAAGGTCAAACTCTTGCAACAACAAAACCCATCTTATTAACCTAGGTTTAGCATCTTTTTTGGAAATCAAGTACTTGATGGCAGCATGGTCAGTGTGAACAATGACCTTTGTTCCCATCAAATATGATCTATATCTCTCAAAAGCAAAAACCACAGCTAAAAGTTCTTTTTTAGTTGTTGTGTAGTTAAGTTGTGCTTCATTCAAGGTCTTACTTGCATAATAGATTGAATGAAAAACCTTTTCCTTTCTTTGACCCAAGACAGCTCCAACAGCCCAGTCACTAGCATCACACATGATCTCAAAGGGTTTGTTCCAGTCAGGAGCAACAACTATTGGTGCGGTTACTAAAGCTTTCTTTAAAGTGTTGAATGCATTTCTACATTCAACCGTAAAATCAAATTTCTGATCATGTTGCAAAAGTAAACACAAAGGTTTTGAGATTTTTGAAAAGTCTTTTCTAAACCTTCGGTAAAACCCAGCATGACCAAGAAAACTTCGTATTCCCTTGACAGTAGTTGGTTCAGGTAGTTTTTTAATGATTTCAAGTTTAGCTTTGTCTACCTCAACTCCTCTTTTGGATCAAATGGCCAAAAACAATTCCTTCTTTGACCATGAAATGACACTTTTCCCAATTGAAAACCAGATCAGTCTCTTCACATCTTTCAAGACTCCTTTTTAGATTTTCCGAACAATTATCAAAAGATGAGCCATAAACTGAAAAATCATCCATAAAGATTTCTATGGATTTTTCAAGCATGTCGGAGAATATGGACATCATGCATCTTTGAAAAGTTGCAGGAGCATTGCAAAGTCCAAAGGGCATTCTCCTAAAGGCAAATGTACCATAGGGACATGTGAAGGTGGTCTTATCTTGATCCTCGGGTGATATGGCTATTTGGTTATATCCGGAGTATCCATCCAAAAAGCATTAATACTCTTTTCCAGCCAACCTGTCTAACATCTGATCAATAAAAGGCAAGGGAAAGTGGTCCTTTTGGGTGGCTTTGTTTAGCCTTCGATAGTCCATACATATCCTCCAACCAGACACTATTCTTGTAGGGATGAGTTCATTTTTGTCATTGGTGACAACAGTAAACCCTCCCTTCTTTGGGACACACTGAATTGGACTAACCCAGGAACTACCGGCTATTGGAAAATTTATTCCGGCGTCTAGCCATTTCAAAATTTCCTTCTTCACTACTTCTTTCATGACCGGGTTCAATCTCCTTTGAGGCTCTATAGATTTGAAGTTCTTTTCATCTAGGATGATCTTATGTTGACATATAGAAGGATTAATCCCCTTTAGATCAGCAATGGTCCATCCTATGGCTTTGGTGTGTAACTTCAACATGTCTACAAGCTTCTTTTCTTGATGTAAATCTAGGGTAGATAATATGATGACAGGTAGTTTACCTTCATCTCCTAGATATGCATACTTCAAATGAGATGGGAGTTGCTTTAACTCAAGATCAGGTGGTGAAATTATAGACGGGGTAAAATTCTTAAGCTCACTATTGTCCAACAACTCAAATGCTGCAGCATCAGATGGGACATCACCTTCTAAATCCTCAATAGTATCATCACCTATCTCAACACTATCCTCATCCTCTAGCTTACAGGCCTTCCTAACTCCTTCCTCATAACATATTGTCTCAATTTCAGTAACTCCTGACCATTCCTCTAAGTAATCAGGGTACTTTAAGGAATTAAAGACATTGAATGTGACTTTCTGATCTTGGAGTCTCATGGTTAGCTCTCCCTTTTGGACATCAATCAAGGTTCCACCAGTGGCTAAGAAAGGTCTTCCTAGGATTATGGGAATATCTTTATCAGCCTCAAAATCTAGGATGATGAAGTCAGCTAGAAAGATGAATTTGTCAACATGAACTAAGACATCCTCAATCTTACCTTTTGGATAAGCTATGCTTCTATTGGCCAATTGCAAGGTGACAGTGGTGGGTCTAGCTTCTCCTATGCCTAGGGTGTTGAAAACAGACAAGGGCCAAAGGTTGATAGTAGCTCCTAGGTCACACAAAGCTTTACCAATCTCCTTTCCACCTATCGAACAAGGAATAGTGAAACTCCCTGGGTCTTTAAGCTTAGGGGATATTTTGTTGGTTAGAAGCGCACTACATCCCTCGGTAAGAGCTACGGTCTCATATTCGGTCAATYTCTTCTTTTTACTCAAAATATCTTTAAGGAACTTGGCATAACTGGGCATTTGCTCAATTGATTCAACAAGAGGTATGTTGATGTGCAATGCTTTCAACACTTCCAAAAACTTTTTAAATTGTAGTCCTTCCTTTTGGTTTCTTAACCTTTGGGGAAAAGGAACATAGAGAGGAACTGGCTTTATGAAGGATTTGTTTGGTTGTGTTGAACAAGATGGGTCCAGAGTGCCTAGAGTCTTGGTCTTACTTTCTTGAGGTTCAGATGAGATTACAACTTTTGTTTTTGGACCTGTCATAACCTCATCCTCAATTGGCTTTTTCCTAGCAACTTCTTCTGAGAATAACAAAGGATAGTCTGACTTAGGAGGAACAAAGGTGGTGGTCTCAGGAGGTGGGTTATCCAAAGGTTTTGGTGGACTTTCAGTAACAGGGACCATAGGTGTAGTCTCAGGTTTAGACACAACCTGTTCACTTTCTTTTGGTATGGTCTCGGTTAATTCCTTACCATTCCTAAGAGTCACTACCATCACATGTTCTTTTCCTAGATCTCTCGGGACTTCGGTGTTACTAGGTAAAGTACCAAGGGATCTAATATTCTGATTAAGAGCAAGTTGGCTAACTTGTGTTTCCAGGTTTCTGATGGCAGCACTTTGTTGATTGAACAAAGATTGATTTTGAGTCATCATTTGCTGCTGTGCTTGGGACTGAGCCACCAGTCCTTTTATCATAGCTTCCAAGGAAGATGATGAATCGGACTGTGGAGGTGGTTTAGTCTGAAAAGGTGGTTGATTACTTTGAAAATATTGGTGATGGTGATTCTGAGAATTAGAACTGTTTGCATGATGTTGAAAATTAGGGTTTCCTTGTGGCTTATGGACTGGGGGGGTTCAAACTTGGACTATTCCATGAAAAATTTGGGTGCTGTCTCCAACTGGCATTTTATGTGTTACTGTAGGGATTCGATCTGTTATGAACATAATTCACAGATTCAGAATTATGTGGACACAGTTCATAAGAGTGTTCCCCTCCACAACAGACACACTGCACTGAGAGGGCAGCTGGAATAGCTGATGTGACCACTAACTGCACTCCTTGGCCAGAAGTTAGATTTTTATGCATATAGGCCATAGAAGAGAGTTGTGCTGTCAATGCAGTATATGCATCAACATCATGTATTCTTGCTGTCTTCTTTTCCGATTGAGCACATGGATCAGCCCAATGTCCATTATTAGTAGAAATTTTTTCAAGGATCTCATATCCTTCATTGTAGGTCATAGCTGTAAAGGTTCCGCCCGTAGTCGCATCGAGCATTTGTTTTGCCATGGGATTTAACCCATTGTAAAACGTCTCGAGTTGAATACAGTACGGGATGCCATGGTGAGGGCATCTCCTTAACAACTCTTTAAACCTTTCCCAAGCGTCAGGAACAGCTTCATAGTCCATTTGTTTAAAAAGGCAAATTTCATTCCTGGACTTAGCGTTCCTGGTTGGTGGGAAATATTTTCGCAAAAACTTTTCCGCCATATTACTCCATGAAGGCACAGACCCAGGAGTTAATGAATTAAACCATGCCTTTGCCCGATCCCTTAGAGAAAATGGGAATAAATTGAGTCTCAGAGCATCATTAGACACTCCCGAGATCAGGAAAGCATCAGTGATTTCCATAAAGGATTTCAAATGTGAATGTGGGTCCTCCGAAAGTAATCCGGCAAATTGTCCGTTTGTTTGCAACATGTGAAACATAATCGGTTTTAGTTCAAAATGAAGAGCGGTCATATGCGGCTTACCTATCCCGGAATTTAATTGCTCAAAATCCGGAATGGCATAATCCATGATCCGTCCATTTTTGGAATTTGCCAAATTAATGATATTCGGAGTTTGCTCTCTTGGTTGTTCATTATTCTCCGACTCTGTTTCCTCATTATGATTATTATGGTGGTGGTGTTCTTGCTGAAAATTCGAAAAAGGTGGTATTGTCTCAAAGGCAGGCGGTTGGATTTCTAAATGTGGAATCTCAGGGATGATTGGGGGAGGTAACTCCATGTCAGGAGAGAGTAGAGCAAAAAATGCTCTTTGAGCCCTCCTTCTCTGGCGAAACGTTCTCTCAATATCGGGATCTAATTCAAAAATTTCCCCGCGATGTCTCCGTGACATACACCACTTTTAAAAATAAACGGGACGAGAAAAATCAAATCTTTTACTTTACTAAAGAGAAAACTTTTAACTAACTAATCCCCGGCAACGGCGCCAAAAACTTGATGGGTCGTGAAACACCATAGACACAAACAACAATCAGGACTAAAAGCAAGTATAAACAAATAGTCCCAATATCGTCTTTCAAGTAATAAAAGTGGTACAAGTACCGAATATCATCCATAGGGATCGTAGTAAAAGTTTAAAAGAAAGTAAAGTTTAAGGAAATGATTTCAGAAGGCGAGTTCGAAGACTTTGATTAGAACAGAGTTAACACAACTAAAAACAGAAGATAACAGAATAATAAAGCAAGCTAGGGTGTATGACTTTTCGGGTGAGATGTAAAAATTATTTCCAGTCGACCAATGTTGTCAAAATGCTACAGCATGAAACCATGCTGACAGATTGCTACAGCATGCAATCAGTAACAACTATTTTTACCAATTACTTTGAAGGTATTCCTCTTAGACATCACCAATGCACTGATATTATAGCTTTCAACCCATATCTCTATGAGGTATCCA
>NW_020200582.1:180090-192704 GCF_001531365.2 Cynara cardunculus var. scolymus | reverse complement strand
CCACAGCATCAACCTGCTCCAATCTGTCCAAAATAAGATCAATTTAGACCAAAATCCACTAAAACAGGTTCAACATTCTTCTTAGCATAAAAACAAAGAAAAGAGATAAAATGACTCAAAGTTGGGATATGAAAGCAAAATAACCTATCTAAAAGAGAATAAAAAGGCACTTTACGTACTAAATACTTAATACATATCAACGTGTAAACCCCCAACTTTGTTTCTAGAGAAAGAGATCTTGTGAAGGTTGTGCTGGTTAAAGGAAATCGAATCAGTATTTAATACAAGTCAGTGTTCTTATGAAAATCGGGTCAGATTTTCCGTTTCTATGCTTAAACCCAATGCTTTATAATTGGTGGGACATTGAATCTTTGACAAAATCCAATATTCTACAAACTATGTCTTGAATGGAATTTGTTGATCGATTCAAGGAACAATTATATCCTAAAACAGCAATAAGGCAATTCGAAAAGGAATTCTTGAAGTTAGAACAGGGCAATCAAACAGTAAGGTAGTATATAGAAAAGTTAATTGAACACTCCCATTTTGCTTAACATTATATCTCATCTGAGTCTCGTAAAGTTGAGAGGTATATTTGGGGATTAATGTATTTGATCCAAGAATTTGTGATTGCAATGAACCCCACTACATTCCCACTGGTAGTAGATGCAGCAGAAACAACTAAAAGAAATAAGAACTGAAAAGGGAAGAAAAGGTAGTTGAAAAGAGAAAGTGGGAGGGGTCTTTGGAAGAGTTTAGAATACCAAAGTTTCTAAAAACATAAAATCGCTCGGTTCAGCAATTCAGTGAATGACCCTGTCAAAGATGTCATTGTGTTCACCAATGTGATTGCAATGTGAATCAAAGAGTTTGTTTTAGGTGTGGAAAATCGGGGCATTATATCCCGAGATTGCCAGATGCCTCAACGTTAAAGAATCTGATATTGACTCCAAATCACATTAAAACAGACTGCCCTCAATTAAAGAATCTGATATTGAATCCAAATCACATTAAAACAGACTGCCCTCAATTAAAGAATCTGAGATTGACTCTTAGTGGAAACACTCCAAGTACTCTTGGGGGAGTTAAAATTAGGAGGGGTAAATCTGATAGGGAGAGGGGACATACTTTTCAGATGTTGAAGGGAGAGGCGGAGGAAATTCCCGATGTGGTGACATGTATGTTCCTTATAGACTCAGTATATGCAAATGTTTTATTTGATTTCGGTGCCAATTATTCGTTTGTATCACCTTTATTTGTTGGGTGTTTATACATGAAATATGTGCCTCTTGACTATGCCTTAGTAGTTGATACTGCTAATAATAGCCAAGTATCAGTTACCCATGTGTTTATTGAATGTCAAATTGAGGTTGAGAGATGTGTGTTACTAATCCATTTATTTCCAATGCCGATAAAGGAATTCGATGTTGTGGTGGGTGTGGATTGGTTGACAGAGAATCCGGCCAACATTATGTGTACTAGAAATATGATACACTTTGATGTACCGGAAAAAGGGCCAATTTTGATTTATAGTGATCGGAAGGATCATCACACCAGTTTGATATTTGTTATGAAAGCTCGAAAGTGTGTTCAGAAGAGGTGCCAAACTTTCTATCATATGTGGTCGATACGAAGAAAGAAAAAGGTAAAGAAAAATCCATCCTAGTCGTCTGTGAATATCCTCGGGTATTTTATGATGATTTGATTAGTTTACCTCCTGACCCATCAGTTGAATTTAGAATCGATCAAACGCCCGCGACATCACCGGTGACCAAAGCACCATACCGTTTGGCACCATTTTGAATTGAAGTAATTAATAACCCAACTGCAAGAATTGCTTGACAAGGGCTTTATCAGACCGAATACATCTCCTTAGGGTGCTCCTGTTTTATTTGTTAAAAAGAAAGACGGGACAATGAGAATGTGTATCGACTATCGGGAACTAAATAAGCTGACTATAAAGAATAAATATCATTTGCCAAGAATCGACGATTTATTTGATTAATTGGTTGGGCCAGTTAATTCTCCAAAATCAATTTACGTCAGGAAATCATCAATTGAAAGTCAAAGTCGAAGATATTGCTATTGCGTTCCGAACAAGATATGGGCATCAGGAGTTTTTGGTTGTGTCGTTCGGATTAACTAATGCTCCAGCAACATTCATGGATTTAATGAATAGGATATGTAACGAATATCTTGATAAATTTGTTATTGTATTTATCGATGATATTTTTATATACTCACGATCAAAAGCTGAGCATGCCGAACATCTTCGTCTAATTCTCGAACTTTTAAAAGGGGAGAAATTGTACACAAAGCTGTCCAGGTATGAATTTTGGTTAAGAAAAGTCCAACTTTTTGGATCACATTATTTCTGAAGCAAGGGTAAAAGTTGATTATGCAAAGATTGATGCCATTGAAAGATGGGAAGTACCGAGAACACCAACCGAGATATGTAGTTTCTTAGGTTTGGCTTGGTACTATCGGAAATTTATTCAAGACTTCTCACGGATTGCAACACAGTTGATTAAACTGATGATGAAGAGCGTTAATTATGAATTGAGAGAGGATTAGATTAAAGCCTTCCAGTTATTAAAAGATCGACTATGCAGTGCTCCGATATTATCGCTACTAGACGAGTCGAAGGATTTTGTGGTTTACTGTGATGCTTCAAAATTGGGTCTAGGGTGTGTACTGATGCAGCAGGGGAAAGTTATCGCACATACTTCCAGACAATTGAATGATCGCGAGAAACAGTACCCTACGCACGATATGGAGCTTGTTGCCTTTGTTCTTGCATTAAAGATTTGGAGACATTATCTAGTGGGGACTAAATGTCAAATTTACAATGATCATAAAAGTCTTCAACATTTATTTAACCAAAAGGAATTGAATATGCGACAAAAATGATGGATCGAACTGGTGAACGATTATGATTGCGAAATTTTTACCACCCTACGAAGACAAATGTAGTGGTTGATGCGCTTAGCAGAAAAGAAAAGAGTGGAATGATGAAAGCCGTTGTGTTAAGAGCAAACCTAATCCCTGGCATTCATAATGAGATTTTGAGATGTCAAAGCGAAGCAGTTAAAGAAGAGAATGTCAAAGCTGAGAGAATTGGAGGAATATTAACGACCCTGACAAAAAACGATAGAGGAATTTTATTTTTCCAAGATAAAATTTGGGTGCCACGTTTTGAGAATAACCGCGAGTTAATTCTAGACGAAAGTCACAAATCTCAATATTCCATTCATCCAGGTATCAATAAATTGTAAGAAGATTTGAAACCATTCTAGTGGTGGCCAGTATTGAAGAAAGATAGATCAAATCCGAGAAAGAATAAAAACAATTCAGAACCAACAAAGGAGTTACGCTGACAAACGCCAAAAACTAATCGAGTTTCGGGTAGGATATTTTGTTATGTTGAAGGTTTCTCTATGGAAAGGTATTGTATGATTTAGGAAAAGAGGTAAGTTCAGTCCAAGGTACATTGGGCTATTCAGAATCTGTAAAAATGTTGGTTCAGTAGCGTATCAATTAGAGTTGCTTGAAGAACTCGACGATATTCACAACCCTTTCCATTTCTCAAACTTGCGAAAGTGTTTGATTGATCCGAATATGGTCGTACCATTACCTGAGATGCAAATTGATAATAAGTTGAACTTCATGGAAACCCCTGAGACCATCACTGACCGGAAGGCAAAAGTATTGAGGAATAAAGAAATCAATCTGGTGATAATACAGTGGCGATTTCATTAGGGTCAAGAAGCTATTTAGGAACTAGAGTATGAGATGAGAGCTAAATATCCTCAGTTGTTTGATTGAATGAATTTCGGGACGAAATTCTTTTGAGGGAAGGGTAATGTGATAATCGGTTTATCGGTTATAAAAGTTCAGGGTTGCTTTTGAATAAGGATGGTAAATTGAGGGGGTTAATTTGATTATGTGTTTGAATACTTTTAATCCTCCACCGCCTTATCATTTATGATTGGTTTTTATGAAATAATTGATTTATCTCATTAGGATGGTAAGTAAGAAAAGTAAGGAAGAAAAGTAAAAAGATGTGTACTGTGTATATGTGTGTCCTTGTGATCAAAGCAAATAGAAACCGAAAGGGAAAAAAAAGAAGAAGTTGATTCCTGTGATTTCTTGTATTGGATATTTGTTGTTGATTTTCATCTTCATATATGTATCTTTGTGAATTCAATGTGAGTTTTATTTTGAAAACATTTGTGATAACAAAGTTATCGGCTATAAAGCTCAGGTTGTTTTGAAAAGTGGTGGAAAGTTGAGGGGGGTTAAATTTTTTATATGTTTAAATTGTTTTTAAACTCTCACCGCCTCTTTATAATTATGCATGATATTATGAGATAGAGATATTATCTCATTGGGATGGTAAGTGTTGTAGAAAAAGGATGAAAACATTTTGTGCGGGTATTCTTGGGACCAAGTAAACAGAACCGAAAGGGGAGCTAGTTGAAGCAGTTTTTTGTGATTACATTTTTTGAATTTGTTGTTGTTCATCTTCACATCTTCATCTACGTGAATTATAAGGTGAGTTTATTCTTACAAACTTTCATCTTATTTGGTTGAAAATGGAATCGCATGGTCCCTTATATGGGGATGATATAAAACTGTTTTGATGCTATGATTAGCATAATTGTGGTATTTTGATATGTTTATATCAAGTGAATGGAATAAGGGTGACATATCAAGGAGATGTGTATTTTGGTTGTAAGGGTGGTATATCAAGAAGAGGTGTATTTTGGTTATAAGGGTGACATATCAATGAGGGGTGTATACCAGGATAAGGGTGTCATAATCAATGGAATGTAAAATCTGGGTTTTTGATCAAATTAGTATCTGTTGTCGCATCTTTATGATGCGATGACTTTGAGTTGTCGCATATGTGTAATGCGATGACTTAAGTTATCGCATCCTATTGATGCGATGAATAGGTTCTGTCACATCCTTGTGATGCGAGTGAATTTGTCCCATCCATGTGATGCAACAAGATGAACTTATCGCATCTTATTGATACGACAAGTTGGGTTTATCGTACCAGTGTGATGCGATGAGTAGAGTCCTCACACCAGTGTGTTGCAAGGAATAAGGTTGTCTCACTCATGTAAAGCGAGGAGTTTTTATTTTTACATATATGATGCGATGAGTTTTATCATAATGTGATAAATGAGTTGTTGGACTATTTGATGCAATAATTGGATAATGTTTCATCATTTTGATGTGACAAAAGAGGTTTGTTTTATTAAAATATTGTATATTTGTTATTTATACAAATATGGGTTTATAAAAGTGTTTGGTGATTATTCACCTTGTAATAGCAAACAAATGAATTTCTCACTATACCTCAAGGTCTAACCTTCATTTTGGTGTTTTGAAAATGTGCACTATAGGTCAGGCACAACCAAATGATAAGGGAAAATGGAAATGGTGAAAAGTTATATATGCTTGCATGGGATGTTGGAATAACATGCTATCTGTTTGTATTTAAATGCTCGTTATATATACAAGTTTTATACATGGATTTTGTGGAAAATTTTGGAAGCGACTTTATAATGAAGCTTTTGTAGATTTGGGACCGAATGTGTAAAATGGTATTTCTTAATATATGGAAATATATGTTTATATGCAAATATGATCTTGGGGTGTTACGACATCATTTATTATGTTTTTGGGTAAATAAAACTTAAAGTTTCATACGTGTGTATGCGACATTATATGTTATTTATTTAGCATAAATTTTGGGTTTTCATATGATTTTATCACCTGATTGTAATAAGTGTGCCATAATGAGGAGATGTGTATTTTTGGTAATAAGAGTGATATAATGAGGAGAAGGGTATTATTTATAATAAGGGTGGCATAATCAGGAACTGGGTATACTAGGATAAATGTGACAAAATCAAATTCTGGAAATAATGATCTTTATGGTCATGGATTCTGTTATCGCAAAGCGATAAGGTTGATTGTTAACGCATAGTTTGATGCGATGAGATTGGGTATTTGATTTAAGTATTATTTTTATCGCATTCTTGAGATGCGACAAATATGGCTTATCGCATGTGTATGATGCGAGAAGTTACTGTTATCGTATTTGTTGGATACTACAAGGGTGGTTATCGCATCCTTGAGGTGCGACAAGCATAGGTTATCTCATATATATGATGCGACATAATTTATTATTGCATCAATATGATGCGAGAAGTTGGTGTGTTTTATGTGGTATGCGACAACTTTATTACTTGTTTATTTAAATGCAACATGTTTATATGTGATGCAGGGTTATTTGATTATTTGACGTGATAAATTGGTGTTGTCTCATCTTATTGATGTGACAAAAGAGGTTTGTTTTGATAAAATGTTGTATATTTGTACCAATATGGAATTTATAAAAATGTTTTGGTGATTTTCACTCTGTAATAGCAATCAAAGGGATTTCTCACTAGATCTCATGGTCTAACTCTCATTTTGGTGTTTCAAAATGTGCATTACAGATCGTCCACAATCGGATAATAAGAGGAAAAGGAAACTATGAAAAATTTATGATTGCTTGCATGTAGATTTTGGAATGATGTGATATTGTTGTACCTGAATACTTGTTATATTTGCAAGTCTTGTACTGGATTATGTGGGAAAGTCTGGTAGCTATTTTTGTGATGTATCTTTTATATATAGTTTTGTATTTCTCGATATATATAAAATACGTAATTATATGCAAATGTGATTATAAGGTGTTACAATGTGTTACAATGTGTGTGTGTGTGTATATATATATATATATATATATATATATATATATAATGGCATGTTAGGTTTGTATTAAAAAAGTAGGTTTGACTTAAAACATCTTAGTTAAAGGGTTTTACTACTACTCCATTTCCACAAAAAGGTGTTTGTAACTTCGCGTATTAAATGCGTTCATTTTCAACTTCATAACATTGACTTTCATCTAAGAAAATCCCCACATCATGTCATTATTGAGGAGTGTTTTAGAATTTTTGCAATAAGTCAAAACACTTTTTGTTAAAACTATGTGCTTAGTTAGATGTTGCATTTGTGTTGTTATGAATATATCATTTTCGAGAGAAATTTGGCAATAAGCACGTAACAAATAATACAAAATTTGCAGCATATTGATGCAGCGCTTGCTTTCATGACGTACAAGCAGAAGTAATAGTATAGAAATGAAGGGATATTATTGCTTCTTATAATCAAATGTCATGCACTTCTTTAATAGGATTTTACATAAATTTTTTGTTCAAGAAATAAATGGTCAATTAACTAAACAAAATCGAAGTTCAAACTCCCAAATCAGGTTGATAATCCTTAATACCTACCAAAAAAATGTAGGTTGGTTTGTAGCAAATTCCATTATATGTTAAGGTTGGTTAGATACCAAAGAATAATTAACCGCATTGCAACCCATCATTTTCGACATCATGTATTTGTAATTTTGGTTGGTGTTAATTTTGGTGTTTGTGCATTGAAACTATGTTTCACTTTGTAAGTGACCAAGTACAAGAGTATTTCTTTTGGTTATACTATTGATACAAAAGTTGCTTTAATTCATAAGATTTATTAGGTTGATTTGATTTTTTATCCTATCTAATATTTCATTTGTCTTGGAATTAATGTAAAAGACACAGGCAAACAATGGATTAGCATCTACTTTTTTTTATTAACCTGGATGTCCAACCTGCTATGCGAGTCGACTAATCTCAAGACGACCACCTGTTTTGCAGATAACCCGAAGTCATTGCATTTGAACCTCCGTGGCCACAAGGGGATTTTTATTCCTCCTTGGATTTAAACCTGAAACCTCCTGATACTTTTGACATTTGGAGTCAAGCTCAAACCAATCAGGCACCACCCTTGTGGTTGGATTATCATCTTTTTAGTTGTAAAAGACAGATTTGTTGAATGTTCTTTTAGACAAAAAAATATTATTTATAATGTTTGTTATTTCTCTATTTTCCAAATGTGAATTGTCCACCATTTATTATTCATCAATAATTTTAACCAAAATATATACGTATTTTTTTAATTATTTATTTACATAAGAGTAATTAGATTCGATATGTTATGATATCTTGAAAAAATTTAATTAAGTATTTTAGTGGAATTGATTTTTACTCCAAATTTTATAGTATTTTATCGCTAAAACAAACAAAAGTAATCTTTATGATTATTATTTCAATAAGAATATTACTCATTTTTAAAATTTTGATTATTCATTGTTTAAACTAAAAAATGTTATTAAAAATAAAATAATATTCATGATGTTATCAATCTAATAAATCAACATATTCACGAGTACGTAAAGATAAAAAAAATTCAAATACTTATGATATTTGATAATATAGTTAAATCTGAAAATATTCAATAGAGACTTGTTTTGAAGGTATTGAGGAATTAAAAAGATCAATTATTTTATTCATTTAAAAAAATATTCAGAGACCTAATAATTCAAAATTGAAAAGTTCATTGGATTTTTTCTGAATTTTTCTCTTCAAATAACTATAAAAATATAAAATGTAAGTGTTAAAATCATATGAAAATGTTTACGTATTTATGATGATTAATAATATACTTAATTTGCAAAATAATCAATATTGGGTTTCTTTTGAAATATTCGACAAAACTATTCTAGATATGTAATGTATTTTAATTAATACTGATTATGTATATTTATATGATAAAAGTGTAAATGAAAAGTGACAAACTAAAGTATATAAAATATTAAATATATAACTATAAGGATTTAAAATGTATGTATTAAAAATATTTTTTTTTATCATATATAATAATATGATTAAATCCAAAAATACTCAATATTGGGCTTGTTCCGAAAGTATTGATAAAACGATTATAATAGTGTAATTTGTTAAAAAATAAATGTATTTTTAAAATATTTTAGTTAATATACAATTATACATGGTAATATGATAAATATGTAAAATGAAAAATATAAAAGTAAAAGATATAAAAGTAAGTTAATTAAGTAATTATAAGGATGTAAATTGTAATCTTAAATTTAAAAATTATCACGTTTGACCAAGTTGAATTGTTTGTGAGAGGAGTGAGGGCTATGTTTTAGCAACCCATGTATATATAGAGAGAGAGAAGTGTTTGGGTTCACGTGACACAAAACTGTTTTCATGAGACACGTGAGACACAATTTTTTACACTTGAAACTTCACAACAAAATGTTGTGAAGGTAAAAAAAAGACGAATCTTTACAACAAAAACACTGTGAATGTTACATTCACAGTGTTTTGTTGTGTATACATTCACAGTGTTTTGTTGTGAATGTTACATTCATAGTGTTTTGCTGTGAATGTTACATTCACAATGTTTTGCTGTGAAGTTTCAAGTGTAAAAATTGTGTCTCATGAAAACAGACTTGTCTTACATGATCCCAAGTCTATATATAGAGGGGGAAGTTCAAACGAGAACCCCTCTGTTTTGTGAGAATACGGGGATTGTAATAAATAAAAATATATCAATAAAGGTAATAACGTAATTATGTATTTTTTTATATATTTTTATGTTATTTTAATTAATTGTAATTATCCCATGTTTTTAGTTTGGAATTGATCAAGTTGAACTATATCTCCACCCCCATCATTTTCTTTAACTGGGTCGGTCTTGTGATGATGTCAGTTTTAAATTCCTTTTTTGGCCGACAATGGAAGATTCAAGTGGTGTTGGTAAGGAATATATCGATGTTTCGTACAAATTCAATGATAATCGACTTTGGAGTTGTGATAGTTGGCATAATTTCTATAATATACCTCAACTTTGATAAGTCGTGATAGACATCAGTTAAATACACTGTGGTAATCATGTGATTTCTTGAAACAAGCAACCTGACAATTACATACATTAGACATTAGTCGATTTACCCCTAACTACATTGTGAGAATCTTGTGATTAGAAAGCAATCATACGATTATATACATTGAACATCGTGAACTAACCTTACTTACATTGTGATAATCATGTGATAATCATGTGATAAGCAAGCAATCTGACAATTACATACATTATATATTAATCGATTTTGTCCTAATTACATTATGATAATCTATTTTGGAGTAATAATAGTTGGTTTGTTTGTTTTCTTGACCATGCCTGATCAACTATGATAAATCTGTGATAGACATCGATCAAAGCCCTAATTGATTACAAATATCTATCGAATGCTAATGGAAGTTCATACATGTCTGTGTTATTAAACATACATTTGATCTTCTTCCTTGATGCCTTCGAGATTGACGGTATAGTCTTCTTTCTCCGCGTTTTTGAACAGGAATGTACGCTCGCCCAGATGATCGAAATACTCTAGATCATGTTATTTGAATTTTAGGATATTAATTCCCAATTTTACCCTTCCACGTCTTTAGAATTTTTGGAAAAGTATTTTAATATTTATTTAAATTTAAAAAATATTTTACTTCTCTTAAAATGTTATTTAAAACATAATTCTTGGCTTAGAGGTTGTTCTCGTGTTTTTGCAATTACAAGGGTTCTCGTTTGAAACCCCCCCTCCCCACACACACACACACACACACACACACACACACACACACACACACATATATATATATATAGAGAGAGAGAGAGAGAGAGAGTTAATTTGCAAATTAACCTTGGCTTATATATAAAGGTTAATTTGTAGTTTATGTAAATCTTACAACTTTTGTAACCCTGCAAATTAACCTTGGCTTATATAAAGGTTAACTTGTAGCTTATGTAAATCTTTCAACTTTTGTAACCCTCATTTTAATCGTTGGATTAATGATAAACAGTTATTTTATGTTTATATATAACCACAGGTTATTATGAAAAGTGGTATATATATATATATATATATTTGAGATAATAGAAAATGGTATACGTCTTACACATATCTAAATATAATTAAGAAATCAAGGTTTATGCTTTGTATCATATATAATTGCAATTATGAGATATAGTGACCTCATATGGAAGGGTTGCATGTATTTAGATAACATGTTAAAGGGATATTCTTTTAGCTTTTATCAAAACATGACAAGTCGGGTCAATTTAAACCTACCAATCAGGGGCTTGTCGGAGGATGTATCTGTAACACCCCCCAAACACCATATTTGCATAAAACACATATTTCATTACATAGAAACATGGATTACATCAAAAGGTCCCACTAGTACATGGATTACTATATGTACAAAATCTACATATAAAAATTCCAAAACTAATCATGTACTACTACATGAATTACAACATGTATCTTCAAAAGCAGGAAACAGATTAGGAAAATAATCACATTTTCCCTTTCCCTTTAATATCCCCGGACCCAGCTATTCCTGCAATGCATAATTTAAAACAGAAAATGAGGGTTAGACCATACGGGTCTAGTGAGTAAATCCCCTGTTTGCAAATGCAGGGTGCCAAACACCAAAATATGATAATGTAATCTTGGCTTTAGAAAGATACCGCAATATAACAAATATGCAGTTTTCAATATCATATATAAAGAAGTATATCCAAAAATTCTCACTTCTTTAAAATATCTCTAAACAGAGATCCAACATTCTCAATATCCAAAACTTTTTGAATGAAAATACCATTCCTTTAACAGAAAAGATTTAAGGCAAAACTTGCCCAATATGACAAACCATTTTTCCCTTCTCAATAACATCTAAATTATTACTTCTAAATAGGATTAATATCTTTAATTCATCAGGTCACAAAGAAATGATGATTCAAAGTTATTAACTCCAATTTAATAATAATAATAAGAGTTATAATAATATCATCCACATATGACAATGCCACCCTTGTTCCAAGTACACCTCTCCTTGATATGTCACCCTTATTCCTCCAATTTAACAGAGCTAHTTATCAGAACAGACATAAGTCACCACGTMTGAAAGTACTCAATCCCAGTYCCAAGCCARAACAGACATAAGTCACYACGTCTGGGGGAACTACCTTTTAAAACTCACTTCTATACCAAAACAGACTTATGTCACCACGCTTGGTAGGAAGGTTTCTCAAAATATAGTTTCGTACCAAAACAGACTTAYGTCACCACGCTTGGTAGAAACATTTCCCAAAATCCCGTTCCAATACCAAAACAGACTTACGTCACCACGCTTGGTAGGAACATTTATCAAAAACTCATTCCATACCAAAACAGACTTACGTCACCATGCTTGGTAGGGATATTTTATTATTTTCAAAGATATAAAATAATCATTTTTATGAATCATAAATAATTAAATACATATTTAAAAACTTATAAAATTTTCAACATAAAGATATCCGGACAACAAGTCCGGTCAATAACTACCCGGTTTACAAATCCGGTCAACTAATCCGGTCAACTAATCCGGTCAACAACCATCCGGTTTACAATTTTAGACAAAAAGTCTACTCTGTCCGGACATCAAATCCGGTCAACACCCCAAATATTCATTGAACGGTTTAACACTTTGAATAATAAATCATATTGAGCGGATAACAAATCCGGTCAATAGTCCGTTCAAGACTTACCCGGTTTAAGGCTAAACCTCTCAAAATAAACCTCTCAAAATAAACCTCCC
>NW_020200582.1:160311-179635 GCF_001531365.2 Cynara cardunculus var. scolymus | reverse complement strand
TTCCCCCCTTTCTTGCCACCTCAACACCAAGCACATGCATACCTAATCATCATATTCATTCAATCACATGCATACCTACACGTATGCATGCCTTTACTTTAGTCACATAATAAAAGTACATATATACATATATATATTTTCATAAATGTATATATATATATATATATATACATAACCAAATAATTCACAAATTTTCAAACCGGCATGTATCAATTACCATGCTGTCACGTAATTATTAAATCAAATAATCACGTATTAAATACCTTGGGTAATAACCAAGATCTAGTTATCACAGTATCAATGTGAGATTTCGTACAATATTTGGAGCCCCTTAAAAGGTTTAGGGGTCCAATTATGTATATTTTGATTTTTAACCTATATTTTAGCTTAATCTCTTCGCTCTTCTCCCTCTTATTTTAACCGAGTTAGACAAGTATAATCAGGGAAATGAAGATGTTCAAGAACCCATCCATCTTGTAACAGAAGAAGACGACATCGAAGTTGCCAATAATCAACGCGACAACTGGCACATTGATGAGAGTAGTGACGAAGAAGAGGAGTTCCAATACTCGGATAGTGACTCTAAGGACGAAAAACTTGACTTGTCTGATCACTCATCAGATGATTAAATTCTCATGTAAATTTTATTCTTAGTAAACTTTGTCTAGTTATTTTAAATTTTTATTATTTCCATTTTTAAATCTTAGTAAACCATTGTTCGACATCTGTTACTGTGTGGAATATTTACTGTATACTTGAATTACTGTTGTATGTAATCTAACGTTGCTTTGTAGAAAAATCGATAATGCCACGTACTCGGATTACCGGTCGAGGTAGTGGCAGTACACCTACTCGTGGTACGGGTAGAGCCTCTAGTAGTGCTTCGGCACACCCGGAGGAGATAGAGTCTGGTCGTGGTAGTGCTGCTCCGGAGCCGCTTCCACAACAACGGACGGTTATTGGCATCCGCGGCCAAGAGTAAATACATTTATGTCTTTTAATTGATACAAATAATAGTGTATTGATACTAATTCAATTCATCGTTTATATAGTTTTAATGACATCAGAGTGATCCGGAGGATCACTAAGATCAACCGAGAGCTTCTTGACGGCCCATGGATCACTTGGAAAAAAATCCCAAGGGATGTGAGACGCCGAATGTGGGAGCGGTTCCAGGTTCGTGGTATATTTTTAAATTGTTATATTTTTGATATTTTTTTAAACCTAAGAAGCGAATAAACTTTTACGTACAGTGCTACTACACTTGGGATTCGACTTTGGACGCCCAGATCCTAGAGACATGGGAGAGAAAGTCGGCCAATCCATATAATGACAACTTGAGTGCCGCGAGGAAAAAAGCTGGGGAAAAGGCAAAGAGGAATGAGTATTCTCAATATGATGAAACCGACCCACACCGGGATATGGGTGTGTTGAAGAACCTCCCCCCCCACCTGGATATCTTCAATTGTATGGAGCCAGATGGTCGATTGTTGGAACAATGAAAATTGGAGGGTTGTTTCCGGTGTGGCGCGTGGGAACCGTGATAGCCAAGTTGCGCTACACACCGGTGCATCGATCTCATTTTCAGAGCATGGTGCTCGTTTGGTAGGACCTAAAAAACATCACTTTAGTAACTTGATTTTTAATATATTATAATTAACATATGTTCGTATTATTTAACCTTTGTAGACACAAACAAAAGACGGCATGCCACCGACAGTTGTGGAATTGTTCGATTATACGCATAAGAAGAGGTCGAGTGGAGATGTCGCATCTACGGATTACGGGGGGTACGTGACCTCTAAGTGTAGCCAAGTCATGGTAAGTATATCTATCTATTTTAATGTATATAATTGGATACCTAACTATCTATCTAGGTTGGGCAAATGTTCGATACGTTTAAATTAAAATCTAGTTTGGGTTGCCATTTGGTGGGCAAACATTAGGATTGTTTAATTTAGAAATTTCGTATGTATTAATATTTAGTTTGGGTTTTCATTTGTTGGGTAAACGTTAGGATTGTTTTGGCTACAATTTTCTTATGTAACACTATTGTTTTGTCTGGAAGCATCCGATTTACAGCCGTCATGTTGTCAAAATTGACTTGTAATCTTTTTTAAACCATATATATGATGACTATTCAACGGGTCTCACCCAAAGATATGGTGATGATCCCTCCACCTATCCCTTAGTTGAAAAAGAGTTGTGGGAGCAGGCGGTTGGAGGAAGCAAGAAAGGCCGTCTATTTGAGTTTGGGTACAACCAGGATCCCAATTGGGTCTTGATTGGGAACTACACATAAGGTGGTTCATCATCTTCAGAGAGTCGGGTATGTGCTTCTTTTCCTTTGATGATGTTTATCGATTTAGTTTATAATTCATATTAAATATTATAACGTTTTATTTATTTTGTAGGAAATTGAAACCTTCAAGACCCAACTTAGAGACTTACAGGAACAAAGTCAACGCCAACGGATTGAAGAGGAGGAGCGATGGCGGGGGGGGGGGAGGATCGACGGAGGGCGAAAAAGGAGCGACGGCGGGCGGAGGAGGAGGAGTGACGAAGGGCGACGGAGGAGTCCGTCGCGACGACGGGCGACGGAGGAGGATCGACGGGATAAACAACTTGGAGATATGACTGTTTTGGTTAGACAGCTCAGTCAATCTCAACATTTTCCCCGACACCGTACTGAATATTATCTGTTTGTTTGAAAAAATTTAATTTTTGTTTGTAACAATTTAATTTTCGTTTGGTTGGGATAATTGTCGTTTATTTTAATGTATGATATTTAGTTGCATTTCGTTTTTTTTTAATATTTTACAGATTTACAGGTTTTAAATACTAGTTTTAAAATACTAATTGTAAAAATAGTCTAAAATAAATATTTATATATTTGATAATTTTTTAAATTTAAAAATATAGCTTTTTAGAAATTAATTTCTTTTTCCGGCGGATTTCGTCCGCCGGTAAATTAATTGATTTTTTTTAAACTTAAATATTTTCTTAATTTAATCACGATTTTATAAATAAACTAACGAAAAGTTTCCGACGGCCTGAATTCGTCGGAAATCCGTCGAATATCTTAATTTTCAGCTGATTTCCGGCGGATATGATCGCCGGAAATAACCCCCTGTTTCGTAGTGCAATCGACCTATAATCTTGATACAAGTGTAACAGGACCTACAAAAATATTGGAGTAGCCCTGCCATCAACGCTCTTTATTTAACTTCTTTTTAGATCTATAAATAATTAACAAGTTAAATATAATTATAAATGTATATGTTTAAATTAATTAATTTAAACAAATAAAAGAAATCAAAATATTGTAAATATTTAGTTACATTTATCAACGTATTAGACACATTCAAACTATATCTCTTACTTTTACTTATTTAATTCATTAGAATTCAAATTTAATTTTATTAAATTCTATAATTTGGACCCAAATGGAAGGCAAAAGTAGTCACTCAACAAGAATACAATTTTGACCGCCATAGATTGAGTCAAAACCATACACGCCACTCAAGGCACCGAAATAGAAAGCAAACAAACATCGAACCCAATCATTTACTCTTCTAATAGAATGGAGAGAAAAATCTCTAAATATTAAAGAATTCAGATAAAATATATCATATCTGGTAGAAGTACTTTTATCTGATAAATTAATTGGTTTTAAGAATTTATTCCTTAAAGTTATATTTGAGTGTTTTTTTGTAGCTTATTGAGTGATATTATGAGTTTGTGAGTTAAGATTGTATGTTTTTATGGGTTTAATGACATATATGTTTTTGTTTGTGACTTAATGATTAAGTCGATGCATTAAAGATCGTTTACCAAATAGTTATTGGATAAACATTGCGAAGATCAAGAATCTTTTACCTGGATAAGATCGTTTACCAACAACCGATGATGGTCGAGATTAATGTTATCTCGTAAGACAAGTGAGTGTAGTGACTCTTACCGGTAAACAATTTGGGGAACAATCCCTTAGACACTTGGCCACCAAAAAAGAGCGTATTCTATTATTTCGTTTCTTTTCCATCCCTACAACTTCTTTCTCAAAACATGCCTCCTTTCTTAAAAGGCCTATGTGCATTCAACGACCCTCTTGCGCTACTAGAAAACAAAGTATCAACGACGGAAATTAGCGATGGAAAAAATCCTTCGCTGATCAGTGAACAAATTACTGTTTTTGTCGAATATTGAATATTTACAGTTAATAGAGTTGAGAGAGAGGTTGGTAAGGGTAGAGAAGGAGGTGCGGCTACGAGAGGAACGCCATCAGACTGAGATGGAGGCCAAATAGGCCAGACACACTATTTTGTTAGTTGAACAGGTCGCCTTATCAGATCATTTTGTTGTGTTATACGGCAATCAGGATACGTTTTCCTCTCTCTTTCACCTCCCGGTAGTTAGATTGTATGAATTTGAACATTAAATTGTATGAATTTGATATTTTAATTGTATAAATTTGATATTTTAATTGTATAAATTTGATATTTTAAATTGTATGAATTATTTATTTTTAATTTATTCACAGTTTTGTTTTGTTATTTTATGGCCAGGTTTTGTATAAATAAATATAATATTATGTAACTATAAATTATTTATTTTAAATTTATAAAAATTCACGACGGATTAGCGAGGAAAAATCTGTTACTAAAAGTCCCTTGCTAATCCGTCGCTGAAAGTTTCGGTCGTTGATCCGTCGCTGAAAAATATTTCGCTGATCAGTCGGTGGAAGTTTCTCTCGCTGATCTGTCGCTGAAAAATCCCTCGTTGATATGTCGCTAAAAAATCACTCGTTGATCTGTCACTGAAAGTTTTCCTCGTTGATCTATCGTTGAAAGTTTTCCTCGCTGATCCATCGCTGAAAGTTTCCCTCACTGATCCGTCGCTAATAGCTACCTATGAGCTTTTGACCAACAGACGATCAACGACGGAGGAGGCCTTTGTAACACCCCAAGATCCACATTTGCATATAACCATGTATTTCATATAACAAAAAAAAAAAAAAAACTTGATAGTACACATTCGGTCCCAACAAGTACAAGAAACTATATTCCAAAATTAGCAACCAATTTTTTTTTCCATAACATTTTTATACATGACTTGCATATATAACAAGTATTCCAAAACAAACAGATAACATGCTCTTCTTCATAATCCATGTAAGCACAAAAGAAAAATTCACATTTTCCCCTTTCCTTTATCCCTTGATAATACCTGACCTGCAATGCACATTTTTTAAACACAAAATGAGGGTTAGACCTTGAGGTCTAGTGAAAAATCCTTGTTTGCAATTACATGGTGAAAATCACCAAAACCTGTTATAAAATCAAATCTGTAATTTTACAAATATGAATTTATAAATATTTCTCGCCGCACATAGAGCGTGACCACTCAGCTCCTCGCATCACTCTGTGCGAGATTCTCAAATTCCTCGCATTACTCTATGCGGGATTACCCAGAGCTCATCTGGCCTTTAAGGACCAGAGCTCCTCTGGTCCACCAACCAGAGCAAAGTTTAACTAAAACAAGGCCACTAAAGGCTAACCTGAAGTCTGCGCCAACACGAAGCAATATTAACACAAATATGGAACTAGTGCTTCTGGTTTTTTACTAAAAGTAAAAGGAATCTAGAGGCAAGCCAACCAGACCCCCTCTGGATGACCATAGCCTCTGGTCTTATGATAACTCTCAATTTTTGAGAGTTATTTGTTGTTTAATACTCCTTATTTTAAGGGAAAGACCATCCTTAGCTTTTTCATCCTTTCAAAAAATGTAACAAGGCCTAAAGATTTTGCAAGATATGAAATGAAGTCTTTGTCCTCAAAATTGAAGAAGGCTTTCTTTCTTTGGGTAAAAGGGATGTCCATTTGTCCCTTTTCACCTATAAATTGAAGCATTTACTCTCATTTGGATGACACGTCTCTTGGAGCACTTACTCTCAACTAAAATTGATAAAAGTGGACACTCTGTGGGCACAGTACATAAAAATTCACTTTCGAGATATTGGAGTTTTTATAGAAGTCCCATGAGTTTCTGACCATACTATTGATAAAAGTGGACACTCTGTGGGCACAGTACATAAAAATTCACTTTCGAGATATTGGGGTTTTTATAGAAGTCCCATGAGTTTTTGACCATACTATTCCTACAATCTTCTTAAGGGAAACTTACACCCATGCCCATATCTTAATTTGAAAAGGTTTATTTCGTATTTTAAAGCTTTTTACCAACAAAACTCAACTTTTATTCACAAACCAAAACATGCTCAAAAAGTTCATGAAACTCCCTGTGGAAACAATCTTGTTAATATACCACTTTATTACTTGAAGCGGTCATAGTGTCGGCGTGCACTTGTACCGCCACTGTGGGGACTTTGTGCCTACTGTGTGAACACTTACGATTCCAAGCCATCACTTTTACCAGCCAGAACTTCTGGCCTCAAACTTTTAAGACCAACTTAAAGATGCGTGACCAACTAGAGGCCCTCTGGACGACCAGAGCCTCTGGTCTATCTAACTAGAACTTATGGAAAATAAGAAAATGAGTTATACTTGAAACTAAATAGATTTTGAACATAACCAAAGGCCTTCTGGTTAAACATGAAGGTTAACCAGAGCCTCTCTGGTCCTCTACCAAAGGTTGGAATATTTTCTCAAGGACTTAACAGATAAGTAGAAATAATCCGCCCAGAGGTCAAGCAAGCCCACTAGAGGCCCTCTAGACCCCTTCTAGTTGAACTATGCTCTAAGCTCTAATTGCCAAAATGGAAATAAAGTTAAAAATGGGTAAGTCCAAAATATTTTAGTTACAAAAATTATGATTGGAACTAAGAGCTCAGATACAGAGCTCGGAAAACCATTAAATTCCAAAATACAGAGTCTCTGCATAGCACATGCAGAGCCTCTGGGTCAAGATATGTAAAGCATTAAAAGAACTTGGATCTTTGATTACAACCAAAAGCCTTCTAGTTGGATATGAAGACCAAACAGATTCAGCTAATTTCACATGGGCATGATGGAAAACAACTTAACAATCACTTGTTTATATTCGATTAAGCCATGAAAGTTTTCTCATACCCCTCTTTCAAATTTACACCCCTTCCCAAAACTGTCCAACCCCTTTCTCATATTCAGGCCTCCTCCCCAAAACAATGCCTACCATAATGAGTGGAACAATGGTGAGACCCATGGTGTTTCTCGAGACTATCGTCAACATATGTTAGCTCTTTTCGAATTTCGACTAACACTGTAGAACACTTGTTTAGCAACAACACAAAGTTGTTCAATCTCTACCTATCTCGTGATGTTTTTATTTTGATTTTTTCAAATAATATGTTGTTTGTATGTATTTTTCATGTACAACTTTGGTGAAAGAGGTATTATGATATTTGTTCCAAGCCCTGTTTGTTAACTAATTGTAGATTGTTCAATTATGAGACACTCAAAATTTAGGCCATGGGTTTTTAATTTACCGTCATTAGAGGAGAAAACCCCCTCTAGAGATTTAAAGATCAAGCAAAAGAAGGAGAAACTGGCATACGAATCGATTAGAGTTTTTTGGGGTTTACGTGAAAATGGTGAGTTTTCCTTTACTTTCTTAAATTAAGAATCCCATTATGTGAATATCAATTCTCGTAGAAGTATGGAGTTGAGGTGTTGGCCAGAGAGCAGTTAATTTGGCTATAGATGTCGCTACGATGAGTTTAATTAAAACTGAATGTTTTAACTTGAAATTCGAACTCATTAGTAAACCATTTATAACGGAATCTTGTTTTGTTAGATAGAGGAATATTCTACCAGTGATATCATACAAAAGAATCATTTTGAAAAAGAGCAAATGAAAAAGAGCAAAAAATTAGCCCAATCATAGGAAAATCATGATTATCGGCATGATACAACATTTTGGATCCCTAGGAGCGGGTATAGGTCAAGTCGGGCAGTTAGGCGTAGCAGGTCGAGGTTGGCTTCACCCACGGGTGGGCATGGACTCTTAGGTTGTTGGGCAAAATTCCTTTGACTTAGGGGTCGTTTACCCAAATACTTGTCCGGTAAGCGCTTATCGGTAGGAGTCAACACTATAATTTATTTTACCAGGTAAGATTGTAGTATATTAAAACAGTATCATATGTAACAATTTACCCGATAAACGTTTATCCAAACAAGAGTCATCACCATCACTAATCGGGTAAGACTCTTTATTCTTATTATTGCTCTTACTAGGTAAGATTTTCGGCTCTTATCATATTCATCATATGAGAAAAATTATCCGATAAACATTTACCGAGTCAGTATTTAGTAAACCATCCTTTAATTGTTGGATTGTTCATTAATGAAAAGACCAGCCCAATCCACTTTCTTTAGTTTTTAATAAGGAGTTCAACTAATTTAATTGGGTTTCTATTTATTTTTTGAAGGTGATTAATAAATTAGGAATTAAACTAATTTAATTGGGTTTCTATTTATTTTTTGAAGGTGATTAATAAATTAGGAATTATTTAAATTAAATTATATTTTAATTAATATAGTAATTTAATTTCTAATTAAATTGACGTATTAAATTAATTTAAAGATTAATATATTCACTTAATTATTCCTGGAAGGTGTTATTTTATTAGGAATTATTTAAACGATATAATAATTGGTTTAAGGTATAATAATTGAGATTAACAATTATGAAGACCCTTAATCAAAAAGAGAAGTTGTATGCTAAAAACTCCATCTAAAAGAAAACTGTAGAAGAGATTAAGATGTTTGAAGAATTTTCTGTTATTGAATGAACTGAAAACTTACGGATAGCAACCTACTTATACAAGTTCATCGGTGAAACACTACCAGGTCACCAGTGAAACAATAAACAAAAAGCTAATTAACTGTTTATCTGAAATTTTGTTTCACTTCAAACAAACTATTGCTTTCACGTGTACATCATACCAACACCCCCCTCAAGTTGTAGGGTGTGAAGACTAAAATATCCTCAACTTGTCCGAAATTGATATGATGTTGTCTGTCCGAAAGACTTTTAGTGAACAAATCAATTGGTTGTTGTTTAATGGGAACATAGGATAAGGTAATAAGCCCAACCTTCAATTTCTCTCAAACAAATTGGCAATCAATATCGATAAGTTTTTTCCATTCATGGAAAACGGAATTCTTTGCAATATGAATAGCAGCTTGACTATCACAACTTAATGGGTAAGGAATTACATCATGAACCTCCACCTCATGTAAGAGTTGAGACACCCAGTCAAGCTCAACAGTTACATGTAGGGTTTGCTTTCTGTTATCCATTTAAAATATTGGGTAACGAAATGGGTAAATATACATATCCATACTTTACCCACTAAGATAGCAGATAGACATGAGAATAGGCCCCGACTCATCGGGGAACCCGGTTCACCCTCCCCGGTCAGGGACGGGGATTCCTCGATAAAATCGGGGACGGGGATCCCCGTTTGTCTCAAACCGAGGATGGGGACGGGTATGGTACTCTCCGCCCTGCCCCATACCCGTTATATATATATATATTAATTAATAAATTTTATATATATATATATATATATTATATTTATACATACATATATATATATATGTATATTATTTATTTCACTAAAGCGGTATTCCATAATTTTCTATTTCCTAACTAGGTTTATAATCTAAAATTGTTACTTTTTGGATGTTTGTATGTAATATTTTGGATGTCAAGTCAAAATGCAATTACTCGATAAGTTTTGTATATTACTCGATATGGTTTTATTTTACCCAATATCTTTTGGTACATATGACTTCAAGTTTTTTTGGATTTAATTGAATATTTTTTGGTTTTAGGTTATTAGTTCTTATATAATGTTGTGGTTTTTTGTATTAAATTAATTCATTTTAGTTTTAGGTTTATTGAAAATGTTTGATATTTAAACATATATGGTCTCTCACATATTTAATTTAAAATAACTTATATAAATGGGAAAAAAAATTCCCGTTTCCCCGTTGGGGATCTCCATCCCTGTTGGGGATAGGGATGAGATGTGATTATATTCCCCGACGGGAATGGGGACAGGGACAGGGACAGGAATAGAGATAAGTAATCGGGGACAGGGATTGAGGTCCCCGCCCCATTCCCATGCCTAATAGCGGGTAACGAAACGAGTAATGGATAAATGGTAAAAAAACATATTGAACTATTCTTTTTGTTATATTTATTTTACCAACCCTGTATTGCCTCATTTAATTATCCTAATTAACTCTTTCACTAGATGAATATGAAAAGAAAATTAAATTACCAATTTATATTCGTTATACTACATATAACATAGCATTCTAAAAAAATATTAATATTTAACTTCATGTAATTGTGTATATATATATATATATATATATATATATATATATATATATATATATATATAGATAACGGGTAAATGGATAACAAAAAACATTTTAGACATACCCTACCCACTAAAATATCGGATAAACGGGTAATGGATAAGTGGATAAACGGATANTTAACTCTTTCACTAGATGAATATGAAAAGAAAATTAAATTACCAATTTATATTCGTTATACTACATATAACATAGCATTCTAAAAAAATATTAACCCTAAATCTCCCTCTCTCTCTTATTTCTCTCTCTCTATATATATATATATATATATATATATATATATAAACGGATAACGGGTAAATGGATAACAAAAAACATTTTAGACATACCCTACCCACTAAAATATCGGATAAACGGGTAATGGATAAGTGGATAAACGGATACGATTTTCTTTACCCGTATCCTTATTTAACGAGTCGAAACATAACGGGTAACGGGTATCCATTGCCAACCTAGTTACACGTCTGATTGACCGATGTTCAGTTTCAGCAGATGACAAAGAAATCGTAGCTTGTTTCTTGGATTTCCAGGAGATAGACTTCCTCCTAATAAAATGTAATAGCCACTGACCAAACATCAAGCACATGCCCACGCAACCCAATCGGAATCACTGTAAGCTTCCAACTGAAATGAAGAAAAAATAAACCCTAAGCAACAGTACCTTTAAGAGTATGAATTGCGGCTTGATAATGAGGAACACGGGGACACTACATAAATTGACTTAGGAACTGACCAACAAATTAATGAGATGTCTGGACGTGTGTGGGTTAAGTAATTGAGCTTCCCAACAAGCTTTATGTATTCCTCCGGGTGAGACAACATAGAGCCATATTATGTTTGAGAGGACTGGCCACGTCGAAAGTTGAGAACACCGAAATTCATCGATCAAGTCTGCTGTAAACTTTCATTGAGTAAGAACAACTTTAGAATCATACAGAACTTCCATGCCATGAAAATAATGTAAAACACTCAAGTCTTTAATCTTGAAGGTGTTGTCCAAAAATTGTTTAAGTGACTCAATTTCGACTTCATCATTCCAAGTCACCAACATGTCATCCACATAAATTGTATTGAAGAATGATTCAAAGTCCTTTGGTTTGCTAGCCTTTTGGTTTGCTAGTCTTTTGGGTTGCTAGTCTTTTGGTTTGTCCTTTTTAATGCAATCTTCCTTTGTAAGCTCTATATATAGAGTTCTTCTTTTTCAATAACAATGTGGTTTTCCATTGCATATTCTTGTTCTCTGTTTTTTATTCCAACATTGTGGTATCAGAGCTTAGGTTGCAATCCTAGCCTCATTTCTTTATGAGTCAAATGGCACCAAACAATAGTACCGTAAGCGTGTCTCAACCCCAAATTCCTATCTTCAAGGGTGAATCCTACAAGTTCTAGAGCATCAAGATGAAAATTGTGTTCAGATCACAAGATCTGTGGGAATTTGTCGAAAATGGTTTTGGAGAAGGAAGTGATGATGAAGCTCGACAAAGAGAAAATCAAAAGAATGATGCAAAGGCACTGTTCTTTATTCAACAAGCAGTCGACGAGTCCATCTTTTCTAGAATAGTTGCTGCCACAACATCGAAGGAAGCATGGAGTATTTTGAAGATGGAGTATCAAGGGTCCGCTAAAGTAATCACCGTCAAACTTCAATCATTGAGACGACAGTTTGAAATGATGAACATGAAAACCAATAAGACTGTTCAAGAATTTCTTGCTCAAGCTTCTTTAATTGTATCCCAAATGAGAACCTATGGCGACAAAGTTAATGATGAAACCGTGGTCGCAATGATCTTAAGAAGTTTACCCCCGAAGTTCGATCATGTGGTGGCTGCCATAGAAGAATCGAAGGATCTCATAACCTTTTCATTTGATGAATTGATGGGATCGTTACAAGCACATGAAGCAAGAATAAACCGGACGCAAATACGGGAAGAGGAACATGTGTTTCAAATTCAAGGGGAGCAAAATAGATTTGTGAATAATCGAGGAAGGGGCCGAGCCATGATTCAAGGACGTGGTCGTGGTAGAGCACGTGGCAACTCAGTGGTATGCAATTACTGCAAAAGAGTCGGGCATGGTGAAGAAGATTGTTGGACAAAGCAGCGTCCAGTATGCAACCATTGCAAAAAGATCGAACACAAGGAAGAAGATTGTTGGTTAAAACAAGATCAAGCAAAGTATGTCGAAGAACAACAAGAAGATGATAATTTTCTTTTCATGGCAATCGGTGCAGAAAAGAAAGATTCAAACGAGATCTGGTTTGTGGACAGTGGGTGTTCGCATCACATGACCGACAATAAAACAATGTTCAAAGATCTTGATGAAACCTTCAAATCGCAAGTTCGACTTGGTGATAACAAAAAACTGCTAATTGAAGGCCAAGGTACCACTGAAATCCCTATAAGAAGACGAATTGTTTTTATTAAAAATGTTTGTTATGCCCCAAATCTAGCCCACAATCTGCTGAGTTGGACAATTGATGGAAACTGGTCATTTCGTGTTATTCGATGAAGGAAAATGTGTAGTAACACACAAAGACACGGGCAAAATTGTTGCATGTGCTAACATGTCAACAAATCGTATGTTCCCGCTTGTTTTTTTCTAATCAAACAGAAGCAGATTTTGTAAGCAAAACAACCTCAGAAAGTAATCTATGGCACAATCGATATGGTCATCATCATATTAAGGGATTATAGCTTCTGTCCAACAAACAAATGGTACATGGGCTACCTGCTATTCAAGAATCAAATCATGTATATGAGGGTTTTGTCTTGGGCAAACAAACAAGAAAATCTTTTTTAAAAGTCCAAGCAAGAAGAGCAACAAGGAAATTGGAACTAATCTGTGCAGATATATGCGGTCCGATGAAGACACAATCCTTCTCGGGGAATAAGTACTTTCTACTGTTCATTGACGATTTCACTCGAATGAATTGGGTGTATTTTATTAAAGCAAAGTCAGAAGTACTTTCTGCTGTTCATTGACTGCTTTAGGAAATTCAAAGCGTTAGTTGAGAAACAAAGTAATGAAGTAATAAAAATGTTAAGAACAGATCGAAGTGGGGAGTTTATGTCATAAGAGTTCATTGCATTGTACGAAAAAGAAGGAATTAAAAGAGAGCTCACAGCACCGTATACACCGGAACAAAATAGGATTACAGAGCGTAAAAATAGAACCGTAGTTGAAATGGCACGCTCAATGTTGAAGAGTAAAAGGCTTCCTGATAACTTTTGGGTTGAAGCTGTTGCAACGACAATATATCTTCTCAACATTTCACCTACAAAAGCTGTCTGGAACAGAACACCATACGAAGCTTGGCATGAAACTAAACCCTCTGTAAATCATTTGTGCATATTTGGCTATGCGTGCTATGCATTGATCACTACTAACAGACACAAGATGAGTGAAAAATCCAAGAAATATATTTTTGTTGGGTATTGCTGGAATTCAAAAGCATATAGGTTGTTCGATCCAGAACACGAGAAGATTGTAGTTAGTAGTGATGTCATCTTCGATGAATACAATATGGGAGATGTCTTCTCAGAATCCAACAGTTCAAAGTTTGATTCAGGAGTCATTGGGTAGCTCGAAGAAGAATCAGATGATCAACCAAGTGTTCCATACACGGTTCCTTCATCACCTTCAGATCAGTCTTCATCTGAGCCCACTTCGGATGGGTCATCAACGAAATCAACTTCGGATGGGTCATCACCAGAATCAACTCCTCCACATAAACACAGGACCTTGGAAGACATATATTCTAGCACCGTCACACTATTTGCAGGTGATCCGGTGTCCGTTGAATCCGCACTTCAAGATCAAAACTGGAAGGAAGCCACGGAAGAAGAAATCAAGGCAATCGAAAAGAATCAGACGTGGAATTTGGTTGCTCTTCCAACTAGTAAATATCCAATTAGCCTCAAATGGGTATTTAAAACCAAATTTAATGCAGATGGAAGTGTTCAAAAAGACAAGGCAAGACTGGTAGCTCGTGGGTTCTAGCAAGAACGAGGTGTAGATTTTGACGAGACGTTCTCTCCTGTTGCAAGAATTGAGACTATACGATTAGTCCTTACCTTAGCTGCCCAACAGCAATGGAAAGTGTACCAGTTGGACGTCAAATCAGCCTTCTTGAATGGAGATTTAAAAGAAGAGGTTTTTGTGCAACAACCAGAAGGATTCATTATTTCAGGGGAAGAACACAAAGTATACAAGCTTAGGAAGGCATTGTATGGGCTCAAGCAAGCACCGCGAGCCGGTACAGCAAAATTGACAGTTTATTTTACTCAAATGGGTTCAAGAGGAGTGAGAATGAACCCACTATGTACTTCAAGAAACAAGGTATTGAAGACATAGTTTTGGTCAGCCTTTATGTTGATGGCATGGTTTACATTGGTTCATCATCAAAGATGATTCAACAATTCAGATTAGATATGATGAAAACATTTGAGATGATGGATCTTGGTGAATTGCACTACTTCCTTGGCGTCGAGATCAAGCAAACAAAGAAAGGGATCTTCTTGTCATAGAGAAAATATGCAACATATATGTTGAAAGATTTCAATATGGAAAACATTGAATCCGCAACAACTCCTATGAATACAAATGAGAAGTTGGTAACTACAGATGGTACGAGTGCGATAGATGCAAGAAGATACAGAAGCATTGTGGGTCGATTGATGTATCTCACACATACGAGGCCGGATCTGAGTTTTGCAGTTGGGTTAGTCTCAAGGTTCATGCATTCTCCAACTATGCAACATTACGGTGCTGTCAAAAGAATACTACGTTATGTTGTTAGAACCAAAGAATATGGAGTTTGATATTTAAAGACTAAAGAATTCAAGCTAAAAGGCTACAGCGATAGCGATTGGGCAGGTTCGCATGAAGATAGAAGGAGCACATCTGGGAATTGTTTTAGTCTCGGTTCCGGGCCAATATCATGGACCTCGAAGAAATAAACATGTGTAGCTTTATCAACAGCCAAGGCAAAGTACATAGCAGCTGCCATTACAGCATGTCAAGCAGTTTGGTTGCGAAGATTAATGGGTGACCTAAATCAAGAACAAAGTGAAGCTACAGTGATATACTGTGATAGTCAATCGGCAGTTGCAATGACCAAAAATCCAGTTATGCATGGAAGAACCAAACACATGGAGATAAAGTATCATTTCATAAAGGATTTAGTTGAAGCAGAAACCATAAAGCTCGAGTTGTGCAGAAGTGAAAATCAACTAGCTGATATTTTTACAAAGGCTCTTCCTCAAGCTCGTTTTGAAATCCTTCGAACAAAGCTTGGTGTTTGCAACTTTGAATCAAGGGGGAGTATTGAAGAATGATTCAAAGTCCTTTGGTTTGCTAGCCGTTTGGTTTGCTAAGTCTATTAGGTTGCTAGTCTTTCGGTTTGTCTTTTTTAATGCAATCTTCCTTTGTAAGCTCTATATATTGAGCTCTTCTTTTTCAATAACAATGTGGTTTTCCATTGCATATTCTTGTTCTCTATTTTTTATTCCAACAAATTGCAATAGAAGCACCAGTTTTCTTGTAGAAGAGAGAGTGATCATTCAGAGAATGATCATAACCGATAGATCGTAGAAAATCTGTGAGCTTGTAGTACCATTCTTGAGAAGCTTGCTTCAAACCATACAAGGACTTTTGTAGTTTACATACACGATTAGAAGAAGGAACATACAGTCTTGGGGTGGTTTCATATAAATATCCTCATAAAGAGAACCATGCAAGAAAGCATTATTTACATTCATTTGAAACATATCTCGCCGCTTTTTAACAACAACAACCATAAGACTTCGAACAGTGGTCATTTTAACCACTGGGAAGAAGGTTTTGGTGTAATCAGTTCCAGCATTTTGATTAAATCCCCAAACAACAAGCCTTGTGTTGCATCATTCGATTGTACCATCTAGATTAAACTTGACTTTATACAATCATTCACAACTTATTGGCTTCTTACCTGCAAGTCATTCACATAACTCCAAGTACCATTAGTATCAAGAGATATAAATTAACTACCTCTTCATATGTAGAGGGTTCATGTATAGTTAAAGCATTCATAAATTATTGACTTTGTGTAGCAATAGTGTTAAAACAAAAGGATGTGTTTTGACAATGAGAGATAAGTATATTGGGGCAAAAAGTTCCATTCTGTGTTGGTATCAATTGCCACATGGCCACACAAAGTTCTTCAAATAAGATGGTGTTTTAACAATTTTTGATAACCTTCTCACCTCTTGTGGCACATCAAATTGAAATTTAGGCTGTGATGGTATGACATCTTCACCATATGGACCATAAACAATCAAAGACGATGCAAAAAGAGGTGAAGTTATAGAATTGACGGTAGAACATGGAAAAACAGATTCATGGAATAAACATCTCGAGTAAAAGAAAATTTGTGAGACTCAAGTGAAAGAACTTTATATGTTTTCTTTCGAAAAGGATAACCTAAGAAACACAAGGAACAGCTCCATGTGAGAGCTTTTCTCTCCCTCTCTTCAAAGTTGTAACACGGATTATTCACATTTCATTTGATGGTCAGAGGCGAATTGAAAGCTAAGCAGTGGTAATTCTAAAGATTCCCGGGGGGAAAAATAGAGATGTCTCCTACGTTACCCATAATATGTGGAAGTATCAACGTAATTTCATAGAGTCATTCGGTCTGAATGCTACATGAAGAACATAAGCCAGATGATGGAACGGGAAGACCTAGGATGTAGAAGACCATAACATGAGTGATTCGGCAGATTTTGATTCCTATATATCCACCCATGTGGTACTTCATTATACCATATATATAAGATCCATCTGTCCTCTAATGATGAACAAGTATGGGTACATTCGCTCATATAAAATGGCATTAACCTCCCCATTGCGTATTGGTACTTATCGAGTATAGAATAAATCTGCTTCTCTTTGTTCCTACGAACAAAATTGTTCCATTAATACAAACACGTAAGTACACAAGTGGTCATATTCGGGTATATTTCCAAAGAGTAAATGAAAAGGTGTCAAACAATGAAGAATTGTGGATGGAAATCTATTAATGATGTAGATAGTTGTCAAACGTATTCTCCCGGATATTTAATAGTCAAATGAAAATAAAATAACAAGGCTCTTAGTAACACCCATAATTTTCGGAGAAGGTCGTAAGAACAGCTGAGAAAACGACCAAGAGAACGGCAGGGAAAACGGTCAGGGAATATCTGGGAAAAAATGTGGGAGGAAGGCCTAAAAGACGGTCAAGGAGATCAAAGACGATCGAGAAACGGCCAACCGGGAAACATATAAAGGGTCGCACTACTTTGGACAGGTGACCTAAGTGGCCCTAAAAGTCACCCACGAGCTAGTTTTTAGGGTTTTCCCATTTCTCCCCTTGGATGATTTTTCAGCTAGAAGTTCGAATTTGGAGCATTTTAAAGTGATTGGAAGATCTCATGGTGGGTTTTAGCTTGAAACCTTCAATTTCTTGAGGAGGTAAGTTTTGGTTATTTTGATATCTAGATTAGGTTTTGTTGTGCATCTAATATTATGGTTAATTTTAGTGCATCGTTAGGCTTGGGTTATCTTTGGAGAAGGTCCTTGGAGGAACTTCACTTGTGAACCTCAACTTCATTTTTGGAAGCTGAGTTGGATTTAAAATCGAGATTTAATCTAACCTAGTAAGATGAGTTTCAAGTTGTTTTGTGAAATACATGCCAAAAATGTCCATTTTGGAGTCTTAACATGTTTTCTTGATATTTATTAAATGTGTTATTTATCTTATGTAATTTACATCTTTGTTATATTTTATTTTATAAATATTTTGAAATGTCTATATTTGGTGGTTTTGGACATTTTGATAACTTCAATCAAAAGAGTGTATTTTTTATGATTTATCGTATGAATTGAGGTATATTTGACATTTATGCATCTTTAGCATAGTTGATTTTATACACCATTTGGAAAATGCATATTCTTATGTTGTGGGGCATTTTGGGAATATAAATGATATGATTTTATTCGAAGAATGGTTTGTACCAACTAATGATGGATTTTTGAATTAATCATACCTAAGGAGTATGAGTTTATTTATTTATTGGGCAAATGCTCTTTATTAACTTATATTGGCTTCTATTTCAGTAGTCAAATAAGTTGTCATGTTTGTTGATTTGATATTGGTTCAAATGAGTTTTGGGGACATTTATCCGGTTTAAATTATTCAATGGTGAGTTCTAGACGTGGTTTGCATTTATTGCATATTTATTGGAAATTACATGTTTTGAGTGTGTTGATCATTCAATTGGAGTCATGTAACTTATACTGTAATTTGGATCCATAAGCATATGAGTTATATGATGTCATTGTGGGTATTGTGAAGATTAGGGGTGAGCAGCGGAACCGGGTACCCATTTGCGGAACCGGAACCGAAACCAATATGAGTGGTTCCGGTTCCTAAAATACAGAACCGATTGAGAATGGTTCCGGTTCCGATTCTCAATTTTTCGGAACCGTTACCTGACGGGACTAGTTCCGGGCGGGTACCCGGTATTTTTCAATAAAAAAATAATTAATTTTTTTAATACCAAATTTAAGTTAGGTTACATCTTGAATCTTCCATACTTGTAGTCGCCGTCATCTACAGACCTGTCTGAAACCCGATTCTAACCCTAGCTCCCCTCCTTCCCTCCATCAGAAGCACACCGGCTGCCGATCACCATACACGAAGACCATCAACAGCCAACTCTCTCTCAATCTTTTGATCGTTTACCCAGGGCTCAAGGCATAACCAAAACAACAATAAATAGAGGGTTGACTTGGATATGATACTTGCAATCGTTGTCATCTCTCATCTCATCGTCATCGAACAATCACGACTCACGCCTGTCTTCACTCTTCGAACAGTCACGACTCACGCCGGTCTTCACTCTTCGAACAGTCAC
>NW_020200582.1:151943-159881 GCF_001531365.2 Cynara cardunculus var. scolymus | reverse complement strand
TCTCATCGTCATCGAACAATCACGACTCACGCCTGTCTTCACTCTTCGAACAGTCACGACTCACGCCGGTCTTCACTCTTCGAACAGTCACAACTTTTCATCGTCTCCGTCTTCGGATCTCCTGCTCCTCAGTCCTTACGTCGGTCTTCATTCATAGTCATCGACTCACCTCCGTCTTCGCAGTCACGCTGGTCTTCATTCACTAATCAGGTACTGAATCATCCCAATTCTCATATACGATACGACCAAATAAAATATATAACAAGTCGTGTAGCAATTTGGTTGAATAACATTGTTCACTCACTCCTCTTTTACGAAGAAAAGGGAGAGGGAAAGAAACTCGACACTCTGGTGCATGCAATTTGTTTTTAGATTTTAGCATAACCTCCTAAAATTTGTTGATAATTCTCCATTTGTTGATTTGTTGAACATCCTAAAGTTTAACAATATACAGTGAACATTATATTGTTACTTAAAACAGAAATTTATTTATTGTGAACATTATATGTGTTACTGATTAGTAGTTAGTACAGTGAAGAACTGAAGATCATATTTGTTACTTAAACAAAAATTTATTAATTGTTACTCACTATATCCTTTTGATAATTTCCAAATCCCAGGTTTAATAATGGAACATCCTATAGACTTAGATCATGAAAGTGATGTTGTTTTGCAAAAACAAATGCCACAAGTTGGGGACAAAAGCAAATCAAGTGTTTTGAATCATTACGAAGATGTTAGAGATCAAACCACTTGGAAGGTTGTTAAGGCAAAATGTAAATGTTGTTCCAACTTATTGACAGTTAGCACAAAGAATGGTACGCCATCTCTATCTAAACATCTTGCTATATGTTCAAAACATCCGCGAAATACGGATAAAAAACAAATGAAAATCAACACTTTTAAAACAAGTCATAGTGAAGCTACCATGGTTTCTAACTGAGAGTTTGATCAAAAACTTATTAGGCTCGCATTAGCTAAAATGGTTGTTGACGAGCAATCGTTTATAATTGTGAAACGTGGTGGACTTAGATATTTTTCTAGTGTTGTCGTACCACAAATTTGTGTTCCATCACGATTCACGGTTGCTAGAGATTGTAGTAAACTTTTCCTAAGTGAGAGAGAGAACTTGAGAAATACCTTCAAAAGTCTAAAATCTAGGATTGCTCTCATAACGGATTGTTGGACTTCCGTCCAAAATTATAACTACATGTGTTTGGCAGCCCACTTTATTGATGCTAACTGGAGATTGCATAAAAGAATTATAAATTTCCGATTGATGGATAGTCATAAAGGAAAGGAAATTGGAAAAGTAACTGAAACATGCATTCTTCAATGCGGTATTGAAGATAAGGTTTCTTGTCTCACTGTAGACAATGCAAGTTCGAATGATGTGGCTGTTGCACATCTTAAAGAAAATCTCACCAACAAACTTGTTTTAGGTGGTGAGTTTTTTCATATGAGATGTGCAGCTCATATATTGAACTTGATTGTTAAAGATGGTTTAAATATGGTTAAGGAATCAATTAATAGCATACGGGGTGTGGTTAGATACGTAAGGAGCTCTCCAGCAAGAGCTAAATTGTTTCACAAGTGTGCTTCAAAATCTAAAATTTCTTGTAAAGGTTCGGTATGTCTTGATGTTCCAACACAGTGGAACTCCACTTTTGTTTTGTTGGATTTGGCTCTTAAGTTTGAAAAAGCTTTTTAAAAGAATGAGACAAGAAGATCCCGAATTTGAGAAAGAACTCAAAGATGGCTTTCCATCTTAAAAAGATTGCGATAATGCTAAAGCTTTAGTATTATGCTTAAAGCAATTTTATGATGCGACAAAAAGGATTTCGGGCACCTTGTATGTTACGGCTAACACACATTTTCATGAAATATTGGGTGTACTATCTTTTTTGTTAGAGTGGAAACAAAATGAGGATCCCAATATTATTCATATGGGTGATCAAAAGAGAAAAAAAATTGACAAATATTATGGAGATTTTGGGAAAACAAACATTATGGATTTAGTTGCGATTGCTCTTGATCCACGATATAAGATGAGGGTTGTGAGGTTTTCTCTAACAAAAAATTCCCTCCGATGTTGATAAAGTTAATGAATATATGATCAAATGTATGATGGTTTGAAAAGTTTGTTTGATTATTATGTTAATGCTTCTTCACTATCAAAGGATGATTCTTCTACTTTCGTCTTTATGTATGACAATGATGGCCAAAATTTTGTTGGGACAGTAAAGAATAAGCTGAGGAGTAAAATTTATGATGAGTTTTATGAAAATGATGTTGGGGATGGTATGGAAAAATCTGAGTTGGATGAATATCTACATGCTCCGCCTGAAAAAATGAATGTTGAATCATTTGAAATTTTGAAGCGGTGGAGTGAAAAATATAGTAGTAGTACATACAAGGTGTTGGGATTAATGGCAAAGGACATATTTTTTAACCTGGATATCCAATCCGTTATGCGAGACGACTAATCCCAAGGTAACCACCTGCTTTGCAGATAGCCCAGAGTCACCGCATTTGAACCTCCGTGGCCACAAGGGGATTTTTATTCCCCCTTGGATTGGACCTGGGACCTCCAGGTACTTTTGACCTTTGGAGCCAAGCTTAAACCAATCAGGCACCACCCTTGTGGTTAACAAAGGACATTTTAGCTATTCCAGTTTCTACAGTTGCTAGTGAGTCCCTTTTAGTACATCCGGTCGAGTGGTGGATGAGTTTCGTAGTAGTTTGGGTCCGAAGGCGGTGGAAGCCTTGGTATGTGCTCAAGATTGGTTGAGGGCGTTGACTATATGTATTGACATTGAACAGTTATTGGATGATGTGGAGATATACGAAGAAGGTAATCATGAGATTTCTTTTTGTGTTTGCTTGAATATTTTCTTTTTTATGTTATACATATTGAATATCTAATCCAAGTTTTCTTTTTGTATTAATTCCTTTTTCAGAAATTGGGCGTAATGATCTTGATGAGGCATTTGTTAGGACTAACTAGTTTCTTTATTGAGGTAAGTCATAAGTTACGAATTTGTGCAGTTGTTTTTATATATTTTGTGTAGTTTTTTGTAAAAAAATATGTGCAGTTTTTTATGTAATTTGTGTAGTTTTATATTAAAAATGCGTGCAGTTTTTTTATATAATTTGTGCAGTTTTTTTTATATAAAATTTGTGTAGTTTTTTGTTAAAAATATGTGCAGTTTTTAGTTAAAAATTTGTGCATTTTTTTACGAATTTGTGTATTTTTTTAACACTCAATTATTCACAGGTACCGAACGAGGTTGAGGATGTGATGAGTAAGCAAGAAGTTGAAACGAGATTCAGAATTTGAGATAAAATGATTAATTTTTTTGAAATTGTGTGTTTAATTGGATTCGTAGTATGTAATCGTTAAACTTTGAACATTTACAATTATAGTATGTAATTGTTAAACTTTCAACATTTACTATTAGTCTATTATGGTTTGTAATCGTTAAACAATATTTGTAACCATTATTCTGTATAATTTGTATTCTTGTTTATTTATTTAATGTTTTGGCAATGTTTTATTTTTTATTTCTAAATAACAAAATTTTAATATTTTAGGAAGCGGTTACCCCGAACCGGTTCCCGGTGGTTCCGGTTCCAAAAATTCAAGAACCACTCTAACCGGTTCCGGTTCCAATATCTCAAGAACCGCCGGTTGCAGTTCCGGTTCTGGTTCCTGTCAAATATGGTAGGTACCCGCCTATGCTCACCCCTAGTGGAGATAGATTCATGTAAAGTCAGATTCTAGGACCTATGAGTTTTCGATGCCATTGGTATTGCAGAGTGAACTTCATAGATTCAAAGTCTAGAACCAATAGGTCAATGTTTGTTGTTTAAGTGGGAGGTTTTAATGTTCTCACTATAATTTATAGTGGATGGTCACCAAGTCAATGATTTGGAAAGCTTGCAGTGGTACTCATATAGTCGTATACGAAGCTATGGATTTTTGATGGTACTTGTATGAATCGTATACGGAGACTATTGACTTTTGTTGGTGAGACTCATCTAGAGGACGAGTAGGAATCATGGTCACCCTAATGCTTGTGGTGGTACTCTTTGGAGTCATATACGGAAATGGGGATTATGGTACTCATTAGAGTTTTATAAGAAGCTTGGGTCATGCGGTGGTACTCGGTAGAGTCATATACAAAGTCCATTGACCTTGAGAGAAACTCGGTAACATTGATGTCTAGCTTACATTGTGTTCGCCATAATCAATGGATATATGTCTCCCTGTCACCAAAAAGATGTTATTTTTGGATAGTGTATTATCCATGTTTTCGGTGTTGTATTGCCTATGGAGTGTATCCACAATTTATGGTTTTGAATCTTGGAACACATCTATCTTTTGGTGTTTCAGATAATAGAGTTTTATCCATGTTTTCATTATTTGGAATATTAAACCTTATTCATGATTTGTGTGAGTACTGGGGTTGGTTTCATATTAAAATGGGTGTTTGGATCATTGAGTTTTCATCATAAAAATGGTGGGTTTTAGAAAGATGTTGCTTTTATGGTAAAGACATTTTATTTGAGAAGTTATGATTTAAATAAGCAGTTTTTCAGTTTTTACCGTCTCATACTTATGATGAAAATTGTTTGAAACTCATTAGGCGTTAAGTCTACCACTTTTTCTTGTGGGATGTGCATCTTTCCTTATTGGGGAATGGTACTAGCGACACTGTAAAGAGTTGGGTGCTAGATAGAAGCATGAAAATGATTTAGTTATTTGAAGACGTCTTCCATATATGGATATTGCGACTGTTGTGAGTTTTAGTAATACTCGTCCCTACCTAGACTTTGACCTTTAGAAAGAAATTATACTTTATTTGAGTGTTAATAAAAAAATTAACTTACTCGTTTTTTTTTTCTTCAGATTTTAGGGTGTTACACTCTCAATGTGTCAAAAAAATGTTTATGTTTTCTTTCCACAACTTCGTTTTGTTCTGGTGTTTGGGTGCAACTTATCTGGTGAATGATCCATTTTGATAGAAAAAATGAAGACGACTCTTTCCCACTTCCAAGTTCTAAAGGCATTATCAGATGTAATGGTTTTGGCAGATACATGGAATTGATTTTCAACCATGGCAAACAACTCATCAAATAAGTCGATGTGACTCGAGAATGATCATCCACAATGGTTAAGAAATATTTATAACCATCATGTGTTGGACACACAATAAAGTCCCCATTTGTCAGTATGAATAGGATCAAAGATATTTGTCAAAGCATCTAGCACTAAAGGGAAAAGGTTGTCTTGCTCGTCTAGCCATGGGACAGATTTGACAAGGATTAACATTTGTATCATTAGTACGCTTTGAAGTACAACAGAGGTTTAGTCCAATTTAGGGAAAGAAATATGTCCAAGTCTTTGATGCCAAACAATAGCATCAACAAAAGTACAAGCAAAAGAATTAGAAGAAACCACATGTTCACAATTAGAGGTCGAAGAAACACCATCATAATTCACCATATTTGTTGTCTGGCCATCTTCATCAGATATTTGCCCATTATGGACTCTACCAAACTCCACTCGCCTCTTCAGAGAAAGGGCCTGCAAAATACATTTTTGTAGGAGTGAATGTAACAATGCAAGAATATTGTCACAATTTTTCGATGGATGTCAAATTGTATCTGAAATTGGACCTTAGAAGAACATCAGGATAATGAGATCAGCCCTCAACTCAAGGACCCCTTTGAACTAAACTGAGACTATGGCATTATTGGATAAAGTAATTATGTGAGGTTTCAGAAGAGGTTTATGGTGATAGAAATGTGTGATCATGACACATATGATTGTTTGCCCATGTGTCAATGATCCAAGGCTCATCAACATCATGAATACTATTAGATTCTACACAATTATCTTTCACAAATAAAGAAAAACAAACACACACAGTTGGCTGAGGACTGCTCTTATATGGTATCCATGTTTCCATGTTTTAGGGTGGATATCACCTTATGAAGATTATACAACTGAGTTCCATTCGGTTGCATAAATATGTGCTCCGATTCCTTCCACATTTCTGGAGCAGTGGTGTTGTACAATACGCTATTTGCAATATCTTTCCCTAGCACATATAACAACCAAGAAATCACCATTATCCTAGAGCAAAAAATTAGGTGAATCTGGATCTGGTTTGTCAAATTTACCAGTAACAAAAACCAGTTTATTTTTCACTGAGAGAGTCATAGTCATCGATCTTTTCCATGAAGTAAATTTAGTTTCATTAAACACACTAGACACCAATTGTATTCCTAGAGGAAGGATGTAGATACATTGGATTCGTCGCCTTCGGACTCATGATAGACTAAGATTGAAGAAACGGATGAATAAGAATTGTAATCGAGAAGAGAGTTTTGACCTAATCAAACCAAAACAAAAGAAACAAATTTGATCGAACAATGATCAAATTGAAATTAGAAGTGAACAAATGTGAACATTAATATGCTCTAATACCATGAGCTGAAAACTCCATTTGAAAGAGATGTTTGGGAAAAAATTTGTATATTGAATGAACTGAAAACTTACAGATAGCCTTACAAGTTTACCAGTGAAAAAATAAACAAAAAGCTAATTAACTGCTCAATGAAAAACTTTGTTTCACTTCTAAGAAACTATTACTGTCATGTGTACTTCATACCGAGTTTATATAATTGTAAAAGGATTAAATTGACATTAAGGAATTTTATAAATGGATTAAAGTCTCATAATTGGGTTTAATAATTATTTGAGCACTTTGATTTTAAAAAATGTTAATTCAACGTTTTGGAATGTCATTAAGCATAGCATTTGGGATTTGATTAAGATTGACCAAATTGATCAAGAGTTGACTTTTAACTGTTTGACCAATGAGGTTCTAATGATGAAGTTGAATGGGCTATTTAAGACTAAGACAAATTAGGAGACTCGGATTTGTAGTTTGAATTTAGGCCATGTCAGATTTGACCATAGTTGATTTTTTTGAAAAATAGGTCATTTATGAGATATTATGATGCATATTTTATAGGTCACAGATCCAGAGCCATCATGAAGTTCCCAAAATCATACAAATCAGAATTAATCTTTAAGAACAAGAAGAAGATTGAGTAGAGAGAGAATTTCACCAAATATGATATTGATTTCTTGAGAGAGAATTACAATGAGATTAACAATCACTAATTAGATTATCAACTGAATTAATGACAATTAAGAGACTAAATCCTATTTATACTAAGGAAATAGTAAATGCTAACTATTACAAAAACATTACAATGTCTCGACCTTGAATCCAAAGGGGGAGATTGTTGGGTTCAAGTTTGTGCTTTATTGTTGTATTCAAGTTCTCCCATTGTAATGTTTTTGTAATAGTTAGCATTTACTATTTCCTTAGTATAAATAGGATTTAGTATCTTAATTGTCATTAGTTCAGTTGATAATCTGATTAGTGATTGTTAATCTCATTGTAATTCTCTTTCAAGAAATCAATATCATATTTGGTGAAATTCTCTCTCTACTCAATCTTGTTCTTGTTCTTGTTCTTGAAGATTAATTGTGATTTGTATGATTTTGGGAACTTCAATCACTAGTCGACTTACACAATCAAGCGAGTCGTCAAAAAATTTCACTGGATGCATGCATACATAGAAATTATTTTGGCATGTTGATATATTCAATTTATATACATTATGCATGATGATACAGTTTATATACATGTTTATGATATATGTTATTGGTTTTCAAACCATGTTATGTTGGTCCCATAAGGGTCTACAAGAAGAGAAACAGTTTGTAGAAGGGGGGGATGAATACAAACACAATATTTTCAAATTTAAAATATATATTGATAGAGAAGATCAATACAGATTTTACAAGATTGTTTGCGGAAAGATAAGGTAATAAAAACCTATCTAAACAATCTT
>NW_020200582.1:119434-151912 GCF_001531365.2 Cynara cardunculus var. scolymus | reverse complement strand
TTACTTAAGCTAGAAAATGCTTGAAATAAGAATTATGTTAGAGAAAGAGATGCGCGCTCTCTGCATGGAGAAGAAACACTTCTATTTATACCCAATGCATTAAATGTTCATTTAATACAATAAGGTAGGGTTAGAGAGCGTGTCAAGCCTTAAGTGGAAGACTTGTCCTTTGCCACAGTGAATAGTACAAAAGTACTATTCATGAGCAGACATCCTTACCTAAAGTTGGTGGACAAAGAGTTGACTAATCGGCTCAGTATCGTACTAACTTTCGTAGGGGAAAGGGTTTTGTCCTTTGTGTGCGTAAGGACAAGACAATAACAATTGTGCTAAACAAAATTCCTTTGATCGTTGAATGCTGGAATGACCTAAAGGTCTCATCATCATTCGCTGAAGTTTGAGCAGTCTTCACACATATGTAGACAGACTTGTAATCACTGAATACCACTTCAGATCACGTACTCGTCAGTCTCTAATCTTCAGTTTCAGTCTTTGACGGTTGCTGAAGGTTCTTTGGTGTGAGTGTTGTCTTGTTGAAGTATTGTGGTCTCTGATAGATTTACAATGCAAATTCTTTAGCGATCACTGAACATACTCAGTGAAGATCGCTGGAACTGAAAATACAGAAACATAAATACAATGTATAAGTGAAAAGGGATTATCATCAAATCACTGAGAGAGAGGATCAACACGTTAGCATGCCATTGTATAAATTGGTTTCTTGTTAAAGTTATATAGGATGACCATCTGATCAGTATGTCATGCCAAGGTAGAAGCACCGACTCAAGGAATGTCAATGACAAAATGACGCTTACCTGATGATCCCAAGGGAATGTCAATGACAAAATGATTCTTACTCGATAAGCCATTTTATAATCTCTTTGTGTTGCAAGTTTTTCAAACATACTGTGGTCATTTTCGTTATTAAACCTCCTTATTCAGCATAAAAAAAACAATCGATACAGATGGTTTAATCCATATATAGTTTAATAAAAGAAATAACAAACAAGCAAACAGTCGTTGGCCGTTTACCAAACGCTTACCCGGTAAGTGCTTACCAACAAAATTCAACACTATCACTTATCGGGTAATATTTTAGTCCACCAAAACGGTATAGTATAGAACAATTTACCCGGTAAGCACTAACCGTGGTAAGAGTCGTCACCCTCGCTTATCGGTTAAGACTCGGTCTTTGACTTCGCTTTTACCGGGTAAGATTCTTAGTCTTTGTCATATTCATCCAATAAGGTAATATGACATGCTGATTTTGGTGAAGGGCCCCTAAGACCATATGTCCAATCGTAGCCTTCAAGATATGAAGAGCATTGACCTCGAAAAAAAGACGTAAAATTTAATCGCAAATCATGAAATGATCTCATGCTAAAAGGACATGCATCAGTTTTGGACTTATGGGCTTTTACCAAACTTTTACCAGGTGAGCATGGTAAGGACCAATAAAAAGCATAGCAATTAGCAAGAACTGGAAATCTTATGTGATAACCGGGTTTTCGATGATAAAAGTGCGGGGTAATTTTTGAAAGGTATTGGTAATTGGTGGGATTTAAATTGTCTATGTGCTTAAATATTTTAAAATAATCTCATCGCCTAAAAGGTTTTTATGCATGAGATATTTGTTTTATCTTATGGGAGAATGTGAAATTATGATTCTAAAAGTATTAAACCTCCACCGCATGTGAGATAAATGGTGATAAAAGTAATATAAATCTTATCTCATTGTTTTGGGATAAAAAAGAAAGAAAGTATCTTCACTGTGTGTTCTCATGTGTTAAATCCTACGTGAATCTATAAGAAGAAGAGTTGATTCTGTGTTTCACTTTGGAAGTTGCAGTTGTGTGAATTCATCTTCGTATACATGAAATAAAGTGAGTTTATGTTATCAACTTTCTTTATTTGGTATTTGAAATATTGAACTGTATGGTTCTTATATGGAAAAGTGATAAAACTGTTTCTTGAAGTTGTTTGAGCTTGATGGTGAAACTGGGTATAGAATCGTAAGGTTCTTCATATGAGTTTCTGTTATGAAATTGTTTTGATACCATTATTGGCAAAAATAGTGGATTTTGTTATGATTATATCTTATGTAAAAATAAAGGTGACATATCAAAGAGAGGTGTATATTAGGATAAATGTGACATATCAAGAAGAGGTGTATGTTGGGATAAGGGTGGCATATCAAGGAGAGATGTATATTGGGATAAGGGTGGCAATTGTGAAATCTGGGATTTGATCATATGCTTCGTTATCACATCCTTGTGATGCGACGACCTTAAGTTATCGCATATGTCTGATGTGAGGACTTAGTTTGTCATTTCCAGTTGATGATATAAAGACGTTATTATGATGAGGAGGAAATTGTTTATAACCAGAGAGGCTTTGAGTGGCCTTGTGATCGGTGGAAAACCACATACTACAATCAGAACCAAAAGCAAGTATGCGATCGGTCCTAATATCGTCTTTCAAGTAATAAAAGTGGTACAAGTACCGGATATCGTCCACAGGGATCGAAGTAAAAGTTTAAAAGAAAGTAAAGTTAAGGAAATGATTTCAGAAGGCGAATTCGAAGACTTAGATTTCAATAGAGTTAACACAACTAAAAACAGGAGATAACAGAATAATAAAAGCAAGCTAGGGTGTATGACTTTTCGGGTGAGATGTAAATACTAATTCCAGTCGACCAATGCTGTCAAAATGCTACAGCATGAAACCATGCTGACAAATTACTACAGCAGTCAATCAGTAACAACTATTTTTATCAATTACTTTGAAGGTATTCCTCTCGAACTTCACCAAGGCGCTGATATTATAGCTTTCAACCCATATCTCTATGAGGTATCCAGACCAGTGAAAGTGAYAAATGGTGTCTTCAAAGTATATGGATAAACAAATCTCTTTGTTAAAAATCACTCTCTCGAGTGGATTCCCATATCATTCAAGTTGACGTGTTCTGAATAGTTCATCTCTGAATCCATTCCACTTTAACACTTCAGAGTGATCAACCCGTGAACAACAACGATTACTTAGGATCAGCTTGCGAATTTGTGGCACCGTAGTACGGGATCAATCCAATTACAGCTGTCAGCTAGATAGACGAAACGAGGGTCGAGAATTAACAACTTAGAAAATACGGACAACAAATCTCTTTGTTAGCAACTCTCTCAAGTCTATTTCCCATATCATCCAAGTTGATGTGCAAACAATGGCTCAGCTTAGAGTCCACGACACTTTAACACTTTCAAAGTGATCAACTCATCAAGAAGTGTCATTGGTTTTATAAAACTTGAAATAAAAAAGTAAAACATCGTTGTCACATGAAAGTGGTCGACTATATTTTGGTTTTAAAACTCACCCTTTTCGTCATACACCCGAGCTAATAAAATTAGCTACTCATGACGAAAAGTAAATAACAAGAAATATAAAGTGCGGTAAGTAAAGACATAAAATAAATGCGAAAAGTAAATGACAGAATATAAATGACGGAATAATAAAGATGCGGAAAGCGTAAATAAAGCGATTAAAGAACTTGAAATGCCAAAAGATTTTTTAATATTTAGAAAACTTGTTCTTCAAGTAGGATGTCAACCTACTTGAGAGAAACAAGAGAGAATATGGAGTGAAGTGTGGAAGGTGTGTTCAATACTCCTCCCAACATCCCTTTTTATACTAGGGATGGAGTGAGCGTGAAAAGGACATTTCACACCTAAATAGTTCAAAAGGAACCAAAAAGTACACTTAAGCAACTAATATTTAGAAAGTAACTACATTAGTCTTGTAAACTCCAGCTAATCTGATTAAACTACAGCTGGTTCAACTTTAGAAAGCTCTCAAATGTCTTCCCATGGTCTTGTCAATCAACTCCAAGTCTCATCCATCTCTTCATCTTCCTTCAGGTCATGCTACCACATTCCCACAGCATCGACCTGCTCCATTCTGTCCAAAATAAGCTTAATTTAGACCAAAATCCACTAAAACTGGTTCAACATTCTTCTTAGCATAAAAACAGAGAAAAGAGATAAAATGACTCAAAGTTGGGATATAAATGGAAAACAACCTATCTAAAAGAGAATAAAAAGGTACTTTACGTACTAAATACTTAGCACGTATCACACCCCCAAACTTAAACTGTTGCTTGTCCCCCAAGCAACCAAAAGACAACTAAAAATGACTCCATTTTGAAAATTTTGCAAGAAAATGCAGTAAGTGCATACATACATGTGGATTATGCCAAAATGCACCATATAGCTTTCATAAATCTCAAGTAAGCATGTCCTAACTAACCATTAGCAAATACCATAAGATTGCTCTATTTGCTCTTTGTTATGCTCAACACATCATATGTCTAAGATCAATAGGACTTGGAAGTAACTGGTTTACTCTCATTTGAAACATTTTTTTCCTCTCTTTGCCTTTTCTCTCCTTTATGCATCAACATTGAATTTTTCAAATTTTGGCACTTTGTACTCTTTTGTTGAAGGCATTTACACCTGCCCCTATGGGACATTTTTGGTGTTTTTAGATCTCAAATATGGCTTTGAAGCTTTATGCACTTTGTGCACTTTGATCTCCACTTTTGGCATTTTGTGCTCTTTGCATTGCTTTGATCAATATAACCATGTTGGTACCCTTCCCCCAAACTCATATTTTTCAATGTCCTCTTTGGAAGTATATAGAGGTCTGTTTATGCAATGGCTACAAGTGGCTAAAATATTGAGAAAAGAACAAAGGGCCTACATCCTCTCTTAGTTTAGCATATGATGTGGTTCAAGATGTGTTCCCAAACAAAACAAGCTAGTTCTAGTGATACCAAGTGATTAGAAAGTGTAACTAAACTACAAGAATTATTTTGGCTATACAAGCATATGGCATTTATAAACATGTGTGTTCTTTGCAAGAAAATGAACTAGAAAATTTTAAAATACAATCCCAGACTCAAGAAAATCAAAACAAGTTGAAATAAAATAAATAAAAGAAGCTAAAGAGGGATGATAGAACCTATCCTACTCCATAGGAGTAGGTGAAGTGGAGATGTTGTCCTTCAACTTCTTGCACTCTTCCTTCAGTCTAGCATTCTCTCCAAACAGCCTTGCATTTTCTTTCTTCAATGCCTTCAACTTCTTTCCCAACTTCTTCACTTGAGCACTTGTCTTTGCTTCCAACTCAGCCTTTACCAACTTGATGTCTCCTCTTGTCTTCTTTTCGGCAGCCCTTACTTGCTCAACCAGCTCTCCCTTCAACCTGTCTATCTTGTCAAAGAACTCATTTCTTTGTTCCAACAAGCTATCCATTAAACTGATGTTTTGAGCAAGCAAGTCTTGCATCAAACACAACATATCACCAGCCCCATTCACTTTCTCCTTCTTCTCCCTCAGCCTAGAAACTGTTTTCATGTCAATCTTCCATTTCTCCCCTTGCTCTTTCACCATTTGATCCTCACAATACTGAGGAATGCCATTTTCTACCTATAGTCGTGTGATCAAACAAGGGAAATACATCTTCCCCGTACTTCTGCCCAAACATGTCCTAATGCTCTTCTCTATCACTCTCCCAAAGTTGATGGTCTTACCCATGACTAAACAGTAAAGCAACAACATTCTCTCCACCGAGACTGAGCTGTCATGTGTGGTGGGAGCAATAGAGTGTCTCAAAAAGTTAATCCACACATTTGCATTGGCCGTAAGATTGTAGGCATTGAAAGTCCTCAACATGTAGTTCGAGTGATCATCCCAAATAGCCCCTGATTTCCCTATCTCATTAGCTACCTCAGTCAAATCCTCTATGATTGCATGCCTCACCATTCTAGAGTAATCAGTCTTCTTAGGGGGTTCTTGGCCATAAAGCCGATTGATGGATTTAGAATTAAACATGAAAGTCATCCCCCTAATTGATATCTTGGACGTGCTATTTGCTGCTAACTCAGAATAGAATTCTCTAATGAGAGTCAAGTTATAGGAAGCTGGAACCATGCACATCTTTTCTATACCATGAGCTTTTACCACCTCTCTTATGAATGCAAATTCCCTAATGCTTTGCCTATCAAATCTCTTGTCTGGGAATCCAACCCTGTTTTGGAACCTAGCATGCATCTTTTCAGCAGCCTTAGAACTAAAACCATTGTGGGGTCTGATCGGCCTTGGAATGGTGGCTGGCCTTTGGACCACAGCCACCCTCTTCCTCTTAGGTCTGGAGGAATGCTGCTGTGATGCTACAGCATCAGTCTCAGAGTTTCTAGGAGACTCAATCACAACCCTTTGAGACCGGGTCTTCTTCCTAGGTGGTTCCTCATTAAGTACTGCCTTTGACTTCAACTTATCACATGCCTTGACCAACCTTCTTTTTCTAGACACAACCTTAACAGGGGTTCTTCATCCTCTTCCCCAAAAAATTCCTCATTGAGGTCGGGTATGGGATCATGAGACGCAACATGAGGTATATCATCCTCATCATCTGTATCTTGCCTAGAGGCAGTCAAAAACAGTGGCTTTCTTGGTTTTTCAATAACAGTGATGTTTTCGAGACTGCATGCCTCATTTTCCATCAAAATCTCCCCTGTCTGTGCCATAGAGGCAGGGTCTTCCTCTTCCTCAGAATAAGAAGTGAAGAGGCCCTCGAGGGTGTACTATCATATGAGGATTGTACCTTTTGAGAAGATTCGAGTGTTTCCCTGTTTGTGTGGGTCGGAGATGAAGTTGGGGCCTTCTTTGGAATCGGCACAGTGGTTGGTTTCTTCTTTTATTTGACCTTCTTCAGGGGGTTTGAAAATGGGATAATGGCAGTGGATGGCACCATTTGGAGAGGAGGCGCGACTATGGGTACTTCCGGTAGAATGGCATCGACGGCGACTGGAATGGAAGATGGTGGCAGAAACGGTGGCGACAGTTGCGACGATTGCGACGGTGGTGGAGACTGTGAGTCTTCATTGATAAGGGTAGTCGAAGACTCACCCTTTTTCTTCTTTGCAACATGGATTATCTTTCCTCTCCTTGCCGGCTGTCTTCGCGAGGAAACAGGGGTACGCATAACGATAGTGGCTACCGGCGGTGGTGGGTCAGATGGTTGCGTTGGCGACTGTTCAGATGCACGCGACGGAGGAGGATCGCAAATCGTGGTTCGCTTTACTCTTGCCATTCGAACATTGAAGATGGTTGGGGGTGGTTACCGGTCGGGAATGAGAGACAGTTATAAAATGAGAGGGAAAAGAGAGAGGAGAAAAAGAGGGTTTTCTAATAATACAAATGGGATTTTCTTAATACAAGGGTAGAATGGGAAGAAGATGAGGTTGGGTGATGTCATCCTTGGAAGCATGCAAAAGGTGTGTGTACTTGATGGAGTCCTCTTTTTCTTTTCAACCAGATTTTTCAAACACAAGTCACCAGATGGTTTTAATTACTTTGACAAGTTGGGGAGATGGGTTAGAAAAGGTGGTAACAAGATGTCTTTTCATAAACAAATAAGTACTTTTCCTTACATCTTGTACCAAACTCGGCTGGGAAAAAGAGATGACCACATTTCTTTAAAAATTAATTTTTAAGAATGACATCATGTATTTTTCTACTCAAACTTTTAGACTTATAAAATTTTTTATGATTCTCCATGAAAGGCTAGGGTTTTCAGATGTTGCAGCAAGACCTCAGACTTTTCTTGATGATTAACTGGACTGCAAAACACATGACAATTTTATTAATAATATTAATACCTATAATAAAACAGAAATTAAAGCAAACATAAATATTTACATACACACATTTTGGACTTATAAAAAGTCCAACAATATCGAAGCTTTTAGCAAAGGGTAACAAAATTCACAGAGCATAACTCTAGAATTTCTACCGGATCATGAAACAACTTCACTCTTTGACCGTCAACTTTGAACACAGAATTGTCTTCGGGATTGATTCAACTGCTCCATACGGATAAACTTTATGAATGAGGAAAGGTCCAGACCAACGGAAATTGAACTTTTCCGGGAACAGTTTCAACCTAGAGTTAAACAAAAGAGCTTTTTGACCAGCTCTCAACTCCCGATGTTGGATTCTTTTATCATGCCATTTTTTTTGTTTTATCTTTATAAATCTTGGCATTTTCATAGGAAAGATTCCTATGTTCCTCTAATTCATACAACTGGACTTTTCTTTTAATGGCAGCCATATCTGGGCACATATTAAATTCTTTGATGACCCAATATGCTTTGTGTCCTAGTTCCAAAGGGAGGTGACAAGCTTTACCAAAAACAAGCTTATATGGGGACATACCGATAAGTGTTTTAAAATCAGTCCGGTATGCCCATAAAGCGTCATCTAATTTGAAAGCCCAATCCTTTCGGTTTGGCTTGACAACCTTTTCTAAAATTCCTTTTATTTCACGATTTGAGAGTTCAACTAATCCATTAGTTTGCGGGTGGTAGGCATTTGCTATTCTATGGTTAATGTTGTACTTTTCAAGAACTCCACTCAACAGGTTATTTACAAAGTGGGTACCCTCATCAGTAATTAGTGCCCTTGGGGTACCAAACCTTGTAAAAATCTGTTTTTGAAGAAATTTAACCACAGTTTTTGCATCATTAGTAACACAAGTCATGGCCTCTACCCATTTAGACACATAATCAACAGCCACTAGAATGTATTGACAATGATTTGATAAGGGAAATGTCCCATGAAGTCTATCCCCCATACATCAAACAACTCTACTTCTAAGATCCCGTTAAGTGGCATTTCATTCCTTTTGGAAATGGATCCACTTCTTTGACACTCATTGCATCTTTGTGCAAAATTGTGGGCATCTTTGAAGAGAGTAGGCCAATAAAATCCAAATTGTAATACTTTAGCCGTTGTCCTTTGGCCTCCAAAGTGTCCTCCATATGCGGCTTGGTGGCAATGCTGCAGAATTGCTGCCACTTCAGTTTCAAGGATGCACCTTCTCAAGATTTGATCTGCATTTATCTTAAACAAGTAAGGGTCATCTCAAAGGTAAGTTTTAGTATCATGGAGAAACTTTTTGAACATATGGCCAGAAATATCAGAAGGTTTAATTCAACAAGCCAAATAGTTTGCTATGTCAGCAAACCATGGTGACTCTGATTCTAACACTAGAATTCTCTCATCGGGGAATGTTTCAACAATCTCTCCTTCTTCTAGGGTCTCCCTAGGCTTCTCTAATCTTGACAAATGGTCTGCAACTTGGTTGTCTATTCCTTTCCTATCCACTATCTCAAAGTCAAACTCTTGGAACAACAAAACCCATCTTATTAACCTAGGTTTAGCATTTTTTTTGGAAATCAAGTACTTGATGGCAGCATGGTCAGTGTGAACAATGACCTTTTTTCCAATCAAATAAAATCTATATCTCTCAAAAGCAAAAACCATAACTAAAAGTTCTTTTTCAGTTGTTGTGTAGTTAAGTTGCGCTTCATTCAAAGTCTTACTTGCATAATAGATTGAATAAAGAACTTTTTCCTTTCTTTGACCTAAGACAGCTCCAACAGCCCAATCACTGGCATCACACATGATCTCAAAGGGTTTGTTCCAGTCAGGAGCAACAACTACTGGTGCGGTTACTAAATCTTTCTTCAAAGTGTTGAATGCATTTCTACATTCATCCGTAAAATCAAACTTTTGATCATGTTGAAAAAGTAAACACAAAGGTTTTGAGATTTTTGAAAAGTCTTTTATAAACCTTCGGTAAAACCCAGCATGACCAAGAAAACTTCGTATTCCCTTGACAATAGTTGGTTCAGATAGTTTTTCAATGATTTCAAGTTTAGCTTTGTCTACCTCAACTCCTCTTTTGGAAATCAAATGTCCTAAAACAATTCCTTCTTTAACCATGAAATGACACTTTTCCTAATTGAGAACCAGATCAGTCTCTTCACATCTTTGAAGACTCCTTTTTAGATTTTCCAAACAATTATCAAAAGATGAGCCATAAACTGAAAAATCATCCATAAAGATTTCTATGGATTTTTCAAGCATGTCAGAGAATATGGACGTCATGCATCTTTGAAAAGTTGCAGGAGCATTGCAAAGTCCAAATGTCATCCTCCTAAAGGCAAATGTACCATAGGGACATGTGAAAGTGGTCTTTTCTTGTTCCTCGGGTGATATGGCTATTTGGTTATATCYRGAGTATCCATCCAAAAAGCAGTAATACTCYTTTCCAGCCAACCTGTCTAACATCTGATCAATAAAAGGCAAGGGAAAGTGGTCCTTTTGAGTGGCTTTGTTTAGCCTTCGGTAGTCCATACATATCCTTCAACTAGACACTATTCTTGTAGGGATGAGTTCATTTTTGTCATTGGTGACAACAGTAAAACCTTCCTTCTTTGGGACACACTGGATTGGACTAACCCAGAACTACCGGTTATTGGAAAAATTATTCCAGCATCTAGCCATTTCAAAATTTCCTTATTCACTACTTCTTTCATGACCGGGTTCAATCTCCTTTGAGGCTCTATAGATTTGAAGTTCTTTTCATCTAGGATGATCTTATGTTGACATATAGAAGGACTAATCCCCTTTAGGTCAGCAATGGTCCATCCTATGGCTCAGGTGTGCAACTTCAACATATCTACAAGCTTCTTTTCTTGATGTAAATCTAGGGTAGATGATATGATGACAGGTAGTTTACCTTCCTCTCCTAGAAATGCATACTTCAAGTGAGATGGGAGTTGCTTTAACTCTAGATCAGGTGGTGAAATTATAGACGGGGTAAAATTCTTAAGCTCATTATTGTCCAACAACTCAAATGCAGCAGCATCAGATGGGACATCACCTTCTAAATCCTTAATAGTATCGTCACCTATCTCAACACTATCCTCCTCCTCTAGCTTACAGGCCTTCCTAACTCCTTCCTCATAACACATTGTCTCAATCTCAGTAACTTCGGAGCATTCCTCTAAGTAATCAGGGTACTTTAAAGAATTAAAGACATTGAATGTGACTTTCTGATCTTGGAGTCTCATGGTTAGCTCTCTCTTTTGGACATCAATCAAGGTTCCACCAGTGGCTAAGAAAAGTTTTCCTAAGATTATGGAAATATCCTTATCGGCCTCAAAATCTAGGATGATGAAGTCAGCCGAAAAGATGAATTTGTCAACCTGAACTAAGACGTCCTCAATCTTACCTTTTGGATAAGCAATGCTTCTATTGGCCAAGTGTAAGGTGACAGTGGTGGGTCTAGCTTCTTCTATGCCTAGGGTGTTGAAAACAGACAAGGGCATAAGGTTAATACTAGCTCCTAAATCATATAAAGCTTTACCAATCTCCTTTCCACCTATAGAACAAGGAATAATGAAACTCCCTAGGTCTTTAAGCTTAGGGGGTATTTTGTTGGTTAGAAGCGCACTACATTCTTCAGTAAGAGCTACGGACTCATATTCGGTTAACTTCTTTTTCTTACTCAAAATGTCTTTAAGGAACTTGGCATAACTGGGCATTTGCTCAATTGCTTCAACAAGAGGTATGTTGATGTGTAAAGCTTTAAACACTTCCAAAAACTTCTTAAATTGCAGTTCTTCCTTTTAATTCCTTAACCTTTGGCGAAAAGGAACATAAAGAGGAACTGGCTTTATGATGGCTTTGTTAGGTTTTACTGAGCAAGATGGGTCCAGAGTGCCTAGAGTCTTGGTCTTACTTTCTTGAGGTTCAGATGGGATTACAACTTTGGTTTTTGGACCTGTTATAACCTTATCCTCAATTGGCTTTTTCCTAGCAACTTCTTTAGGGAATAACAAAGGATAGTTCGACTTAGGAGGAACAAAGGTGGTGGTCTCAGGAAGTGGTTATCCAAATGTTTTGGTGGACTTTCAGTAACAGGGACCATAGGTATAGCCTCAGGTTTAGACAAAACCTGTTCACTTTCTTTGGGTATGGTCTCAGTTAATTCCTTACCACTCCTAAGAGTCACTACCTTCACATGTTCTTTTCCTAGATCTCTAGGGACTTCAGTGTTAATAAGCAAAGTACCAAGGGCTCTACTATTCTGACTAATAGCAAGTTGGCTAACTTGCGTTTCCAGGTTTCTGATGGCAGCACTATGTTGATTGAACAAAAATTGATTTTGAGTCATCATTTGCTGCTATGCTTGGGACTGAGCCACCAGTCCTTTTATCATAGCTTCCAAGGAAGATGATGATTCGGACTGTAGAGGTGGATTAGTCTGAAAAGATGGTTGATTACTCTGAAAATTCTGATGACGGTGATTCTGAGAATAAGAACTGCTTGCATGTTGATGTTGTTGAAAATTAGGGTTTCCTTGTTGCTTATGGACCGGGGGGTTCAAACTTGGACTATTCCATGAAAAATTTGGGTGTTGTCCCCAACTGGCATTGTATGTGTTAGTGTAGGGATTCGATCTGTTATGAACATAATTCACAGATTCAGAATTATGTGGACACAGTTCATACGAGTGTTCCCCTCCACAACAGACACATTGCACTAAGAGGATAGCTAGAATAGATGATGTGACAGCTGACTGCACTCCTTGGCCAGAAGTTAGATTTCTAAGCATATAGGTCATAGAAGAGAGTTGTGCTGTCAATGCAGTATATGCATCAACATCATGTATTCCTGTTGTCTTCTTTTGCGGTTGAGCACGTGGATCAGCCCAATGTCCATTATTAGCAAAAAAAAATTCTAGGATCTCATATCCTTCATTGTAGGTAATAGCTGTAAAGACTCCGCCCGCAGTCGCATCGAGCATTTGTTTTGCCATGGGATTTAACCCATTGTAAAACGTCTCRAGTTGAATACAGTACGGGATGCCATGGTGAGGGCATCTCCTTAACAACTCTTTGAACCTTTCCCAAGCGTCAGGAACAGCTTCATCGTCCATTTGTTTAAAAAGGCAAATTTCATTCCTGGACTTAGCGTTCCTGGTTGGTGGAAAATATTTTCGCAAAAACTTTTCCGCCATATTACTCCATGAAGGCACAAAACCTAGAGTTAATGAATTAAACCATGCCTTTGCCCGATCCCTTAGAGAAAATGGGAATAAAGTGAGTCTCAGAGCGTCATTAGACACTTCCGGGATTAGGAAAGCATTAGTGATTTCCATAAAGGATTTCAAATGTGAGTGTGGGTCCTCCGAAGGTAATCCGGCAAATTGTCCATTTGTTTGCAACATGTGAAACATAATCGGTTTTAGCTCGAAATGGAGAACGGTCATATGTGGCCTAACTATCCCGGAATTCAATTGCTCAAAATCCAAAATAGCATAGTCCATGATCCGTCCATTTTTGGAATTTGCCAAATTAATGATGTTCGGAGTTTGCTCAAAGAGCATTTTTTGCTCTACTCTCTTCTAACATGGAGTTACCTCCCCCAATCATCCCTGAGATTCCACATTTAGAAAATCAACCGCCTGCCTTTGGGACAATACCACCTTTTCCGAATTTTCAGCAAGAACACCACCATCATAATAATCATAATGAGGACACAGATTCGGAAAATAATGAACAACCAAGAGAGCAAACTCCGAACATCATTAATTTGGCAAATTCCAAAAATGGATGGATCAAAGACTATGTTATTCCGGATTTTGAGTAATTGAATTCCGGGATAGTTAGGCCGCATATGACCACTCTTCATTTTGAACTAAAACCGATTATGTTTCACATGTTGCAAACAAACGGCAAATTTGTCGGATTACCTTCGGAGGACCCACACTCACATTTGAAATCCTTTATGGAAATCACTGATGCTTTCCTGATCCAGGGAGTGTCTAATGACGCTCTGAAACTCACTTTATTCCCATTTTCTCTGAGGGATCGGGCAAAAGCATGGTTCAATTCATTAACTCCGGGGTCTGTGCCTTCATGGAGTAATATGGCGGAAAAGTTTTTGCAAAAATATTTTCCACCAACTAGGWACGCTAAGTCCAGAAATGAAATTTGTCTTTTTAAACAAATGGACGATGAAGCTGTTCCTAACGCTTGGGAAAGGTTCAAAGAGTTGTTAAGGAGATGCCCACACCATGGCATCCCATACTGTATTCAACTCGAGACGTTTTACAATGGGTTAAATCCCATGGCAAACAGATGCTCGATGCGACTGCGGGCGGAGCCTTACAGCTATGACCTACAATGAAGGATATGAGATCCTAGAGAAAATTTCTACTAATAATGGACATTGGGCTGATCCACGTGCTCAATCGCAAAAGAAGACAGCAGGAATACATGATGTTGATGCATATACTGCATTGACAGCACAACTCTCTTCTATGGCCAACATGCTTAAAAATCTAACTTATGGCCAAGGAGTGCAGTCAGCTATCACATCACCTATTCCAGCTGTCCTCTCAGTACAATGTATGTTATGGAGGGGAACACTCTTATGAACTGTGTCCACATAATTTTGAATCTGTGAATTATGTTCATAATAGATCGAATCCCTACACTAACACATACAATGTCAGTTGGAGACAGCACCCAAATTTTTCATGGAATAGTCCAAGTTTGAACCCCCCCCCCAGTCCATAAGCAGCAAGGAAACCCTAATTTTCAATAGTATCAACATGCAAGCAGTTCTAATTCTTAGAATCACCATCATCAGAATTTTCAAAGTAATCAACCACCTTTTCAGACTAAACCACCTCTACAATCCGATTCATCATCTTCCTTAGAAGTTATGATAAAAGGACTTGTGGCTCAGTCCCAAGCATAGCAGCAAATGATGACTCAAAATCAATCTTTTGTCAATCAACAACGTGCTGCCATCAGAAACCTGGAAACACAAGTTAGCCAACTTGCTCTTAATCAGAATAGTAGAGCCCTTGGTACTTTACCTAGTAACACGGAATTCCCGAGAGATCTAGGAAAAGAACATGTGAAGGTACTGACTCTTAGGAGTGGTAAGGAATTAACTGAGACCATACCAAAAGAAAGTGAACAGGTTGTGTCTAAACCTGAGACTACACCTATGATCCCTCTTACTGAAAGTCCACCAAAATCTTTGGATAACCCACTTCCTGAGACCACCACCTTTGTTCCTCCTAAGTCGGACTATCCTTTGTTATTCCTTGAAGAAGTTGCTAGGAAAAAGCCAATTGAGGATGAAGTTATAACAGGTCCAAAAACCAAAGTTGTAATCCCATCTGAACCTCAAGAAAGTAAGACCAAGACTCTAGGCACTCTGGACCCATCTTGTTCAACACAACCAAACAAAGTCATCATAAAGCCAGTTCCTCTTAATGTTCCTTTTCCCCAAAGGTTAAGAAACCAAAAGAAAGAACTACAATTCAAGAAGTTTTTGGAAGTGTTTAAAGCATTGCACATCAACATATCTCTTGTTGAAGCAATTGAGCAAATGCCCAGTTATGCCAAGTTCCTAAAAGATATTTTGAGTAAGAAGAAAAAGTTAAACGAATATAAGACCGTAGCTCTTACTGAGGGATGTAGTGCACTTTTGACCAATAGAATACCCCCTAAGCTGAAAGATCCAGGGAGTTTTACCATTCCTTGTTCAATAGGAGGGAAGGAGATAGGGAAAGCCCTATGTGACTTAGGAGCTAGTATCAACCTTATGCCCTTGTCTGTTTTTAACACCCTAGGCATAGGAAAAGCTAGACCCACTACTGTCACCTTGCAATTGGCCAATAGAAGCATAGCTTAACCAAAAGGTAAGATTGAGGATGTCTTAGTTCAGGTTGACAAATTCATCTTTCCGGCTGACTTCATCATCCTAGATTTTAAGGCTGATAAAGATATTCCCATAATCTTAGAAAGACCTTTCTTAGCCACTGGTGGAACCTTGATTGATGTCCAAAAGGGAGAGCTAACCATGAGACTCCAAGATCAGAAAGTCACTGAGATTGAGACAATGTGTTATGAGGAAGGAGTTAGGAAGGCCTGTAAGCTAGAGGAGGAGGATAGTGTTGAGATAGGTGATGATACTGTTGAGGATTTAGAAGGTGATGTCTCATCTGATGCTGCAGCATTTGAGTTGTTGGACAATAGTGAGCTTAAGAATTTTACCCCGTCTATAATTTCACCACATGATCTAGAGTTAAAACAACTCCCATCTCACTTGAAATAACCATATCTAGGAGAGGAAGGTAAACTACCTGTCATCATATCATCTACCCTAGATTTACATCAAGAAAAGAAGCTTGTAGATATGTTGAAGTTGCACACCARAGCCATAGGATGGACCATTGCTGACCTWAAGGGGATTAGTCCTTCTATATGTCAACATAAGATCATCCTAGATGAAAAGAACTTCAAATCTATAGAGCCTCAAAGGAGATTGAACCTGGTCATGAAAGAAGTAGTGAAGAAGGAAATTTTGAAAAGGCTAGATGCAGGAATAATTTTTTCAATAGCTGGTAGTTCCTGGGTTAGTCCAATCCAGTGTGTCCCAAAGAAGGGAGGGTTTACTGTTGTCACCAATGACAAAAATGAACTCATCACTACAAGAATAGTGTCTGGTTGGAGGATATGTATGGACTACCGAAGGCTAAACAAAGCCACTCAAAAGGACCACTTTCCCTTGCCTTTTATTGATCAGATGTTAGACAGGTTGGCTGGAAARGAGTATTACTGCTTTTTGGATGGATACTCYRGATATAACCAAATAGCCATATCACCCGAGGAACAAGAAAAGACCACTTTCACATGTCCCTATGGTACATTTGCCTTTAGGAGGATGACATTTGGACTTTGCAATGCTCCTGCAACTTTTCAAAGATGCATGACATCCATATTCTCTGACATGCTTGAAAAATCCATAGAAATCTTTATGGATGATTTTTCAGTTTATGGCTCATCTTTTGATAATTGTTTGGAAAATCTAAAAAGGAGTCTTGAAAGATGTGAAGAGACTGATCTGGTTCTCAGTTAGGAAAAGTGTCATTTCATGGTTAAAGAAGGAATTGTTTTAGGACATTTGATTTCCAAAAGAGGAGTTGAGGTAGACAAAGCTAAACTTGAAATCATTGAAAAACTAYCTGAACCAACTATTGTCAAGGGAATACGAAGTTTTCTTGGTCATGCTGGGTTTTACMGAAGRTTTATAAAAGACTTTTCAAAAATCTCAAAACMTTTGTGTTTACTTTTKCAACATGATCAAAAGTTTGATTTTACGGATGAATGTAGAAATGCATTCAACACTTTGAAGAAAGATTTAGTAACCGCACCAGTAGTTGTTGCTCCTGACTGGAACAAACCCTTTGAGATCATGTGTGATGCCAGTGATTGGGCTGTTGGAGTTGTCTTAGGTCAAAGAAAGGAAAAAGTTTTTCATTCAATCTATTATGCAAGTAAGACCTTGAATGAAGAACAACTTAACTACACAACAACTGAAAAAGAACTTTAGCTCTGGTTTTTGCTTTTGAGAGATATAGATCATATTTGATGGGAACAAAGGTCATTGTTCACACTGACCATGCTGCCATCAAGTACTTGATTTCTAAAAAAGATGCTAAACCTAGGTTAATAAGATGGGTTTTGTTGTTGCAAGAGTTTGACCTTGAGATAGTTGATAGAAAAGGAGTAGACAACCAAGTTGCAGACCATTTGTCAAGATTAAATAAGCCTATAGAGACCCAAGAAGAAGGATAGATTATTGAAACATTCCCTGATGAGAGAATTCTAGTGTTAGAATCAAAGCTACCATGGTTTGCCGACATAGCAAACTATTTGGCTTGTGGAATTAGACCTTATGATATTTCTGGCCATATATTCAAAAAGTTTCTCCATGATACTAAAGCTTACCTTTGGAATGACCCTTACTTGTTTAACATAAGTGCAGATCAAATCTTGAGAAGGTGCATCCCTGAAACTGAAGTGGCAGCAATCATGCAGCATTGCCACCAAGCAGCATATGGAGGACACTTTGGAGCCAAAGAACAGCTGGTAAAGTATTTCAATATGGATTTTATCAGCCTACTCTCTTCAAAGATGCCCACAATTTTGCACAAAGATGCAATGAGTGTCAAAGAAGTGGATCCATTTCCAAAAGGAATGAAATGCCACTTAATGGGATCTTAGAAGTAGAGTTGTTCGATGTATGGGGGATAGACTTCATGGGACCATTTCCCCCATCAATCATTGTCAATACATTCTAGTGGCTGTTGATTATATGTCTAAATGGGTAGAGACCATGGCTTGTGTTACTAATGATGCAAAAACTGTGGTCAAATTTCTTCAAAATCAGATTTTTACAAGGTTTGGTACCCCAAGGGCACTAATTAGTGATGAGGGTACCCACTTTGTAAATAACTTGTTGAATGGAGTTCTTGAAAAGTACAACATTAACCATAGAATAGCAAATGTCTATCACCCGCAAACCAATGGATTAGCTGAACTCTCAAACCGTGAAATAAAAGGAATTTTAGAAAAAGTTGTCAAGCCAAACCGAAAGGATTGGGCTTTCAAATTAGATGACGCTTTATGGGCATGTCGTACTGCTTTTAAAACACTTATTGGTATGTCCCCATATAAGCTTGTTTTTGGTAAAGCTTGTCACCTCCCTTTGGAACTAGAACACAAAGCATATTGGGCCATCAAAGAATTAAATGTGTGCCCAAATATGGCTGCCAGTAAAAGAAAAGTCCAGTTATATGAATTAGAGGAACATAGGAATCTTTCCTATGAAAATGCCAAGATTTATAAAGATAAAACAAAAAAATGGCATGATAAAAGAATTCAACACCGGGAGTTAAGAGCTTATCAGAAAGCTCTTTTGTTTAACTCTAGTTTAAAACTGTTGTCGGGGAAGTTCAAGTCCCGTTGGTCTGGACCTTTCTTCATTCATAAAGTTTATCTATACGGAGTAGTTGACCTAGTCAATCCCGATGACAATTCTGTGTTCAAATTTAACGGTCAAAGAGTAAAGTTATTTCATGATCCGGTAGAAATTCTAGAGTTATGCTCTGTGAATTTTGTTACCCTTTACTAAAAGCTTCGGTATTTTTGGACTTTTATAAGTCCAAAATATGTGTTTGTAAATATTTATATTCATTTTAAATTCTGTTTTTATTGTTATTAATATTATTAATAATATTGTCATTAATTTTTGTGTGTTTTGCAGTCCTGTCAGTCATCACAAAGAATCTGAAGTTTTGCTGCAGCATCTGAAAACCCTAGCCTTTAATGGAAAATCTTGGAAAATTTTGAAGTCTGAAAATTTTTTTAAAAAATTGCATGATGTCATTCTTAAAAATTAATTTTTTTAAGAAATGTGGTCATCTCTTTTTGCCAGCCGAGTTTGGTACAAGATGTAAGGAAGAAGTACTTATTTGTCATTGAGAGGACATTTGGTTACCACCTTTTCAAACATCTCTCTAATGTTGTCAAGAAACCTTCCCTTCAAATGTGACTAGTGTTGGAAGGCACCTGGTTGAAAAAGAAAGACTCAAATCAAGTACACTCAAGTTTTGCATGCTCCCAAGGATGACATCACCCAACCTCATCTTCTTCCCATGTTACCCTTGCCTTTTGTAAAAACCCATTTGTATTATTAGAAAACCCTCTTTTTCTCCTCTCTTTTTTCCCTCTCATTTTCTAAATGTCTCTCTCTCTCGATCGGTAACCGTCCCACCCCACCATCTCCAACGTTCGAAAATGGCAAGAGTGAAGAGAGCCATAGTTTGCGATCCACCACCATCAAGTGCAGCCGAACAGATGCTGGCGCAACCGCCTAACTCACCATCGCCGGTGGCTACTGCCGCCTTACATACTCCCGTGTCTTCACGCGGACAACCGGCGAAGAGAGGGAAGAGACTCCCTGTTGCAAAGAAGAAAAAGGGTGAGTCTTCGATTACCCTTATCGATGAAGACTCACCGTCGCAACCTTTGCCACCGTCGTCGCCGTCTCTGCCACCATCTTCCACTCCAGTCGCCGTCGACCCCATTTCGCCGGAAGTACCAATAGTCGTGACTCCTCTTCAAATGGTGTCGTCCACTGCCATTATCCCATTTTCATATCCTTTGAAGAAAGTCAAAGAAATGGTGAAATCCTCCACTGTGCCGATTCCAAAGAAGGCCCCAACTTCATCTCCGACCACCATCAATAAGGAATCACTCGATACTTCTCAAAAGGTACAATCCTCATCTGATAGTACACCCCCTGAGAGCCTCTTCACTTCTGATTCTGAGGAAGAGGAGGACCATAACTCTATGGCACAAACAGGGGAGATTTTTATGGAAGATGAGGCATGCAGTCTCGAAAATATCACTGTTATTGAAAAACCAAGGAAGCCACTGTTTTTTACTGCCTCTGGGCAAGATACAGATGATGAGGATGATATGCCTCATGTTGCTCCTCATGATCCCATACCCAACCTCAATGAAGAATTTTTTGGGGAAGAGGATGAAGAACCCCCTGTTGAGGTAGTGTCTAGGAAAAGAAGGTTGGTCAAGGCTTGTGATAAAAAGAAGTCAAAGGCAGTGGTTAATGAGGAACCACCTAGGAAGAAGACCCGGTCTCAAAGCGTTATGATTGAGTCTCTTAGAAACTCTGAGACTGATGTTGTAGCATCACAGCAGCATTCCTCCAAACCTAAGAGGAAGAGGGTGGTTATGGCCCAAAGGCCAGCCACCATTCCAAGGCCGATCAGACCGCACAATGGTTTTAGTTCTAAGGTTGTTGAAAAGATGCATGCTAGGTTCCAGAACAGGGTTGGATTCCCAGACAAGGGATTTGATAGGCAAAGCATTAGGGAATTTGCATTTATAAGAGAGGTGGTAGAAGCTCATGGTATAGAAAAAATGTGCATGGTTCCAACTTCCTATAACTTGACTCTCATTAGAGAGTTCTATGCTGAGTTAGCAGCAAATAGCACATCCAAGATATCTATTAGGGGAATGACCTTCATGTTCAATTCCAAAGCCATCAATCGGCTGTATGGCCTAGACCCCCCCTAAGAAGACTGATTACTCTAGAATGGTGAGGCATGCGACCATAGAAGATTTGACTGAGGTGGATGATAAGATAGGGAAACCAGGGGCTGTTTGGGATGATCACTCGAACTATATGTTGAGAACTTTTAAGGCCTACAATCTTACGGCCAATGCAAATGTGTGGATTAACTTTTTGAGGCACTCTATTGCTCCCACCACACATGACAGCTCAGTCTCGGTGGAAAGAATGTTGTTACTCTATTGCCTAGTTACGGGTAAGACCATCAACTTTGGGAGAGTGATAGAGAAGAGCATTAGGACATGCTCGGGTAGAAGTAGGGGGAAGATGTATTTCCCTAGTTTGATCACACGGCTGTTGGTAGAAAATGGTATTCCTCAGTATTGTGAAGATCAAATGGTAAAAGAGCAAGGGGAGAAATGGAAGATTGACATGAAAACAGTTTCTAGGCTGAGGGAGAAGAAGGAGAAAGTGAATGGGGCTGGTGATATGCTGTGTTTGATGCAAGACCTGCTTGCTCGAAACAGCAGTTTAATGGATAGCTTATTGGAACAAAGAAATGAGTTCTTTGACAAGATAGATAGGTTGAAGGGAGAGTTGGTTGAGCAAGTGAGGGCTGCCGAAAAGAAGACAAGAGGAGACATCAAGTTGGTAAGGGTTGAGCTTGAGGCAAAGACAAGTGCTCAAGTGAAGAAGTTGGGAAAGAAGTTGAAGGCATTGAAGACAAAAAATGGAAAGCTGTTTGGAGAGAATGTTAGGCTGAAGGAAGAATGCAAGAAGTTGAAGGACAGCATCTCCACTTCACCTACTCCTATGGAGTAGGACAGGTTCTATCATCCCTCTTTAGCTTCTTTTATTTATTTTATTTCAATATGTTTTTTTTCTTGAGTCTGGGATTGTCTTTTACATTTTCTAGTTTATTTTCTTGCAAAGACCACATATGTTTATAATTGCCATATGCTTGTATAGCCAAAATAATTCTTGTAGTTAAGCTACACTTTCTAATCACTTGGTATCACTAGAACTAGCTTCTTTTGCTTGGGAACACATCTTGATCCATATCATATGCTCAACTAAGAGAGGATGTAGGCTCTTTGTTCTTTACTCAAAAATTTTAGCCACTTGTAGCCATTGCATAAACAACCCCCTATACACTTCCAATGAGGACATTGAAAAATCTGAGTTTGGGGGTGGGTACCAACATGATTATATTGATCAAAGCAATTGTAGGATCGATTAACTCAGATTCTTGGTAAAGATTACTTACTTGGATGATATGTTTAACAGTGAGAATGCAGCGGAAATAATAATAATAATAATCAACCAAAGTAGAAATCAATAAACAACACAGTGAAGACGATTGACGAACACAAGAGAGAGCTTCAAATGATTTTCAATAGATGAAAATGTTAACAATTACAATACGGAAGCACACTTAAATACAAGGGCCTACGCTGCTATTTATACAAGCAAGTAACCATTTCCTGACACGACCTAAAAGTAAATTAATCTAAGTCGTTCGATCAAAATAGATTACAGGCAAGAACACGTGATAAGCACGAGCAGCTAATAAACCTAAGTAAAACAGCTAAAGAAGATCTATACAGAAGACATGCTGCAGAACCTCTGTGAGACACGACAGAGGTTCGGTCGTCTTTGACTTGTAGCAATGTCTTTGCAGAGGACCAGTTTACAGAACCTCTGTGAGACACGACAGAGGTTCTGTCACTTGAGACTTGAACGCTTGAGCATCTTCTGCTGTTGGTCCTTTGTGGTCTTCTGTGACATATCATCTTCTGTCAATACTTGTAGTTTACTTTTTCTATGCTTTTACATTTAAGGAAATGAGAGCTAACAGCAATGCAAAAGAGCACAAAGTGCCAAAAGTGGAGATCAAAATGCACAAAGTGCACAAAGCTTACATGTCATATTTGAGATCTAAAAACACCACAAATGTCCCATAGGGGCAGGTGTAAATGCACTCAACAAAAGAGCACAAAAGTGCCAAAAATTGAAAAAATTCAAAGTTGATGCATCAAGGAGAGAAAAGGCAAAGAGAGGAAAAAAATGTGTCAAATGAGAGTAAACCAGTTACTTCCAAGGCGTATTGATCTTAGACATATGATGTGTTGAGCAAAACAAAGAGCAAATAGAGCTAGCTTATTGGTTTTGCTAATGGTTAGTTAGGACATGCTTACTTAAGATTTATGAAAGTTATATGGTGCATTTTGGCATAATCAACATGTGTGTATGCACTTACTGCATTTTCTTGCAAAAATTTCAAAATTGAGTCATTTTTAATTGTCTTTTGGTTGCTTGGGGACAAGCAACGTTTTAAGTTTGGGGGTGTGAAACGTACTAAGTATTTAGTACGTAATGTACCTTTTTATTTTCTTTTAGATAGGTTATTTTGCTTTCATATCCCAACTTTGAGTCATTTTATCTCTTTCCTCTGTTTTTATGCTAAGAAGAATGTTGAACTTGTTTTAGTGGATTTTGGTCTAAATTAAGCTTATTTTGAACAGAATGGAGCAGGTCGATGCAGTGGAAATGTGGTAGCATGACCTGAAGGCAGATGAAGAGATGGATGAGACTTGGAGTTGACTGACATGACTTGGGAAGACATTTGAGAGCCTTCTAAAGTTGAGCCAGCTGTAGTTTAATCAGATTAGCTGGAGTTTACAAGACTAATGTAGTTACTTTCTAAATATTAGTTTGCTTTTATGTACTATTTAGTTTCTTTTGAACTAAGTGGGTGTGAAATTACCTTTTCGCCCTCACTCCATCCCTAGTATAAAAAGGGATGTTGGGAAGAGTATTCAACACACCTCAACACACCTCAACACTTCTATTCCACATTTTTCTCTCAAGTAGTTCTCCAAACTACTTGGAGAATAAGTTGTCTTCTAAATATTATTAATCTTTTAGCATTTCAAGTTCCTTTTAATCGCTTTATTTAATCGTTTTCTTTATATTATCGTTATTTATATTCCGTCTTTTATTTACTTACGCTTACTTGCATTTTATTTCCGTCATTTATTTATTACGCTTTCCGCATCTTTATTATTCCGTCATTTATATTCCGTATTTACTTTCCGCATCTATTTTATGTCTTTACTTACCGCACTTTAGCTCGGGTGTATGACGAAAAGGGTGAGTTTTTAAACCAAAATATAGTCGACYATTTCATGTAACAACGATGTTTTACTTTTTCATTTCAAGTTTTATAAAACCAATGACACTTCTTGACGAGTTGATCACTTTGAAAGTGTTAAAGTGTCGTGGACTCTAAGCTGAGCCATTGTTTGCACGTCAACTTGGATGATATGGGAAGTAGACTTGAGAGAGTTGCTAACAAAGAGATTTGTTATCTGTATTTTCTAAGTTGTTAATTCTCGATGGGTTGATCACTCTGAAGTTTTAAAGTGGAATGGATTCTGACATGAGCCATTCAGAACACGTCAACTTGAATGATATGGTAATCCACTCGAGAGAGTGATTTTTAACAAAGAGATTTGTTTATCCATATACTTTAAAGACACCATTTGTCACTTTCACTGGTCTGGATACCTCATAGAGATATGGGCAGAAAGCTATAATATCAGTGCATTGGTGAAGTCCGAGAGGAAAACTTTCAAAGTAATTGGTAAAAATAGTTGTTACTGATTGACTGCTATAGCAATCTGTCAGCATGGTTTCATGTTGTAGCATTTTGACAGCATTGGTCGACTGGAAATAATATTTACATCTCACCCGAAAAGTCATATACCCTAGCTTGCTTTTATTATCTGTTATCTCATGTTTTTAGCTCTGTTTTAATCAAAGTCTTCGAATTCGCCTTCTGAAATCATTTCTTTAACTTTACTTTCTTTTAAACTTTATTACGATCCCTGTGGACGATACTCGGTACTTGTACCACTTTTATTACTTGAAAGACGATATTGGGACTATTTGTATACTTGCTTTTGGTCCTGATTGTAGTCTGTGGTTTCCACTGATCAGCTGGTCTGGTTCTAGATGGCTTTACTTCAAGTTATTTTGATAAAATGAGTGGTTGATGAGGAACCAGAGGGGCTCTGGTTGGTCTTTAAATGTTTTAACTTATCTTGACCCAGAGACTCTACATGTGCTATGCAGATGCTATGTGTTTGGAAGTTGAGCTTTTTCTCTAAGCTTCGTATCCAAACTCTGTGTCTGAGCTATGTATACAAGCTGTGTTTGAACTCTGTATTTGGGCTCTTAGTTCCAGACCATTTTATAATTAAATCCTTTTGGACTGAATCTTTTTCAAACTTTGTTTTTTATATTGGCACCTAGAGACCAAAGCATAGTTTAACCAAAGGGGCTCTGGTCATCTAAAGGGCCTCTGGTTGGCTTGGCCTTTAGGTGATTTATTGTTATTAAGTCATTGGAAAAATATTGAAACCTTTGATAGAGAACCAGAGAGGCTCTGATTGATCTTCATGTTTAATCAGAGGGTCTCTGGTTGTATTTAAAAATCTAATTTTTCTTTCAAGTATAACTCATTTGATCTTCATGTTTAATCAGAGAGTCTTTGGTTAGGCGAACCAAAGGCTCTGGTCGTCTAGAGGGCCTCTGGTTGGCCGTGTCTTGTGTTTATTTTGTTTCGATTGGCCCATGCTTCTAAGTGGCTTTGTCTTGAAGTTCTGGTTGATGGTCATGCGTTTTGGTTAGCCTTAACTTTTTATAAGTCTTGCTTCTAGTTAACCTTAATTAGCCTTATTTTAAGTTTGGCTTTGCTCTGGTTGGTGGACCAGAGGGGCTCTGGGTGGTCTCCCTCAGTGTGATGCGAGGAGTTATTGGGTATTTGAATGCGATACTTGAGTCATGTTATGTCGAAAAGTTATATATATATTTTATAATGACAAATATGATGTTATATCATGTTTTGGTGATTTTCACCCTATAGTTGCATAAAAAGGATTTCTCACAGATGGATCTGAAGATTTTGTGGTGTATGGTGATGCTTTAAAACTAGGTTTGGGATGTGTATTGATGCAAAGAGGGAAAGTTATTGCCTATGCATCCAGACAGTTAAAAGTGAGAAACAGTATCTGACTCATGATATGGAGCTTGCGATTGTGATTTTTACATTAAAAATTTTGGAGGCATTATTTGTGGGAACTAAATGTCAGATTTTCACTGTTCATAAAAACCTTCAACATTTGTTTAATCGGAAGGAATTGAATATGCGACAAAGACGGTGGATTGAATTAGAGAACGATTATGATTGCAAAATTCTTTATCATTCTGGAAAGTGTTAGGACTGAAAATCAGTATATAATTATATTCGTCTTGAAAGATAAAATTGTCTATTGTATAAAAGTCACCGTGTTTGACTTTTCTTATATGTTTGACTTTGACTATGTGGTTTTTTTTTTTTTTGACCCTATAAATAGGGTGATATCTTGTAATTTTGATTAGGATGCTCATTGTAAAAATCATTATACGTATATTGAAGTTTGACCAAGATTAGAGCTTTGACTTTTCCTCTCATCTCTCTCAAGTGTTCTTAATTTCTATATCCAGGTCTGCTATTGTTATGAAGCTTTAATGAAGATTGATTATTGTAGGGACTCATAATTGGTATCAGAGCCTGAAATGCAAAGAAATCAATAGAAGAAATAAGAAGTTCGAAGATTTTTTTCGAATTTTTTTTTGATTTGTTTGTGTTCTTCGTGTTCATCTCTTGTTCTTATTATTTTTTTCAGATATTGATCCAATTTTTTTTAAATTTTTTTTGTTTTTGTATTAAGATCATGTTCAAAGTGTGCGTTTTAGAGTCGTGAATCTTTGTTATTCACGCAATTTCTTGATCTGATTATTCGTTTTTGAGTTTTTGTGTAAATTTGTGAATTTTAATTTTTTTTTTTTGTGTTCTTGTTTTTTTTCAATCCAGTGTTTTTGATCCATTTCTTTTAAATTTTTTGTTAGTTTTGTGTTTTTTTTAAGCTAAACACTATTTATACTAAGGAAAGCATTAACCTATCTATTACAAAGCATATAAAATGGAGAACTTAAATACAATCTTTAACACACATACTTGAACCCAACATTCTCCCCTTTTGGATTCAAGTTCGAACTCTCGTAAATCTTGTCTTTCTGAGTCCGAGAAGTTTCTCCAGCCTCCTTAGAGCATTCCGGTATTGAATTTTCTCCTCGATCAGATTTATGGCATTGATCAACAAATATCTATCTTTTGAACTCATTCTTTCCGACTTCGCAGCTTTGTCATTGTTTACTCTCTTCAAAGGTAGTCTTAATCAACAAACTGTTGTAAAATGGATCTTCACATTCAACATCTCTCAGTCATTTTTAGCACATGAATAATCTTTCGTAATCATCTCCAGTCGAACTCCTTTTGAGTCTTTTGAGTATTTTTTTTTTTTTTGCATTCCTTTTAAACAGCCCAAGGCCCAATTTCCTTAAGCCCAACCCATCCGATTTGGACTTAAATAATTTCTCATCTTCATCTACATCGCAGGTTCAAGTTCATCACATAGCCCTGACCGTATTCGCACACCATTTGAGTGATGTTGACCGGATTCTGGCATTCTTCTTGAGCGATTTAGGATATTGTGTAAGCGACTTAGGTCGCACTGTGTAATCGATTTAGGTTTAAATCGTTACCTTTTGAGCGATTTAGTTAATAGGATTGAGCGTGTTAAGAATCTATTTGAGCGATTTAGTGTTAGTGTTGAGCGGATATTGAGCGATTTAGTGTTAGTATTGAGCGGATATTGAGCGATTAAGTGTTGAACATTGACCGGATTCGCACACCCTTTGAGCGGAGTTAACCGAATACTTACATCACTTAAGCGGATTCAACCGGATTTCTCTTTATTGTACAAAGCTTAGTCGGATTCCTAAATCACGTGTGTAAATCGCTCACTGTTTTCTCTAAATCGCTCATCAAAGGTTCTTCTAAATCACTCGATTCATCCGGATTAAAGGACATCGCTCACCTTAGTCTGTATTCAAGCAACATCGTTTAAAGCTCGGTCTACAAAAGATGCAACCACATGGACTATCAATTTGTTGTGTAGAACAAGTCTGTTGTATGTATTTCAAGAGGGAAGTATCGTTTGAGTTCTGTCTACCTGGTGGTTTTGTGATTTTGTGGTTTTGAGGTTTCTAAATTTCTTAGTTCATCGCACAGGTTCTGGTCGGATTAGGCTGTTAATCGCACAGGTTCTGGCCGAATTAAGTTGTTTCTCGCACAAAGCTTGACCGGAGATCACATATCCGCTCGACTTATTGAGCGATCTTCATCTAATTTGCATGACAGCCTGATCGGATTACCTTAAATCGCTTGGCATTGTTTCATCCGATTTTGAGATTTGTTGAAGTGTGATTATAATGTCTGACTTGTGAATTTAGAAGTCAATATTGGCAGCTGTAGTTCATTCGATTTTCACCAGTTTCATGTTTACTGTTTCATGCTTATTGTTTCAAAATAGAGGTGCTTCAATGAAATATGCAGGTCTATCAAGATTATTGGATCTGTTATGCTTGTGAAGTTTTCGATTTACAATATTGCACAGGTTTAAGCTGAGTTTGTCTTAATTGGTCATCAAGCCTGTTCAATTTTGCAAGTATCACAGATTCATCCTCTTTCTCAATACTTAGTCGCGAATCAGTCACTGTTATTTTGCTCAAGCAATTATCTTTGTTTCAACTTCATTTGACCATTGTGTTTGCTAAGAACTCTCACGTATGTAGCATTGAATTTAACACCATTAAGGTGTTGATTCTGTATTGACTGGTGTCGTGTCTTATAGTGATTTAGACTATCATTAGAGGATTGCAAAGTGAAATCAGTAGGAAGAGACTGATGTAAGGAGCTGGTAACAACAAACGAGGGTGAAGAGCATACAGAGTGGAAAGCAGAGGTATATTGACAGCATACAAACTTACAAAGGAAGTTGATACTGCAGTCAAAGCAAAGGAGGAAAAGTGTGTTTGGATTTTATTAAATTGTCTGGAATCCACACAAGGCAGTCAATTTCATTGTTTGGTTTTTCTCACAGGTTGTAAATTGGTTGTTGCAGGGGGTCAAGTTCTTCTTGATTTATTGTTTTTGTACTGGTTGCTGTATTGGTTAATTGCTGATTTTGAAACTTGGTTTGTATTTGATGAATCATTCTTGATTTGTGTGGCATGATAGGAAACAGAAGGATAACAAGGTTTGTTGTTTTGGCCTTTTTTTGACAACAGATGATATAGCTATGCTGCAATCTGCAATAGTGTTTGTGTTTTGATCCAAAGTTTTGTAAGCAGCAGCAGTGTGCTTTGTGAAGGGAATGCACACAGGTTTGAGTCAACTGAAAAGGACTTGACGACTTGGCCTCACAGCTTTAAGTATAGATTGAGGATTTCTGTGAAATTCTAGAGGAAGGATTAAAGGGGCAGAATTTTTTTTTATATATACAGAGTCTTGTGTAAAAAAAATTTAGACTTTTCTTGTTTGTAGCTTATTTCTCTTTTGATCTTTGTTTTGGGCTTGTATCTTTTTGAGTTTTATTTTTTTTAGATTGTAATTTTTGGATATTCGTTCATCTGTTTTGGTCTGTGATAACTGTTTGAGAAATTTTTGAACTATTTTACGTCGATAAACCGTTTCTTATCAGTTTTAACTGTTTTTAACAGTTTTTAACTGTTTTCAACAGTTTTGACTGTTTTTACTAATTTTATATAGTTTTTTCGTCGTTTTTTCTGTTTTTCTCAACAGTTTTTGTGTGTTTCTATTTTTTGAGCTTAACTGTATCTTTGATTTCTTTTAATTGATTTCAACGCATTTGATCCTAAATCAATCTTAATTTTTCTTAATGGCAGATATTCTAGAGAAGGAGAATAGAGAGCTGAAAGAAAGAATTTCAAAGCTGGAAAAGAACATTGAGGATCATAAAGAGAAATATTTTAATATGTTCGATAAAAACTGTGTTGATAAAGAATTTATCAAAGAGCTACAAAGTGAGAATAAGATCTTGAGAGAAAATTCTGAAAAGATTTTATCTGATAAGACATGTGAATTTGAGAAAATGTTGAATAAAGTAAAAACAGAATGTGATGTAGAATTGAAGATTTGGGTTGATGCGAATAAGAAGTTATTTAACAAACTTCAAGATTTGCAAAAAGAGAAGAATTGTTCTGAGAAAGTTAATATAAAGAAAGTGGATTTAACTGAAAATTTTTATAAGTCTGAGAGTGATCTAGTAGAATTAAGGAAATTACTGAATGAAGAGAAAGAAAAATTTATAAAAGTTAAGAATAATATGGATGCTGAGAGAAATAAGTTTGAAAGATAGAAAAAGAGAATATATGATTTAGAGAAAAAGTTTGGAGCTGAACGCATATCGTATGAGAATAACATTAACTCTCTCGAGCTAAATGCAAAAATGTTGTTAAAGCAAATATCTGATTTTGAGCAGCTGATCATCTTCGAACGGGCCAAGAATGATAAAGAGAAGAAAGACATCTCAGAAGACTGTCAGAGCCAAATACATAAATTATCTGAAAGCATTGCTCTGAAGCATAAAGCTTTAGATGAAGAAAATAAGCAATTTGCTCTTGAGAAGAGAAATACTTCAAAGAAGCATACAGCTATTGCTAAAGAGCTTGCTAATAAGAAAAAGTGGCTTGACATCGCTTCGGAGAATGATAAGAGCAGCTCAGATGAAGAAAAAARAGAGTTAATAAATCAGAAGAGAAAGTTTGAAATGCTTCAAAAGAAGTTAGAAGGTAAACTCTTGCATACTACAAGCAAATTGTCTAATCTGAAGACAGACCTTGAAACTGAGATGAAGATGAGAACTAAACTTAAAATTAAGTTTGATTTAGTTACTGCTGAAAGAGACCAACTTTTACATAAAGTCAAAGATTTTTCTTGTGCACAAAGTTTAATTGGTTCTCCATCACAGTATAAAACTAGCTTCTATGACTGTTCCAAATCGAACAGTTATTCAAGCAACCCTAAATCTATTATTTCTAAGAACTATTCTTGATCTTCTAATCAGTATTATCAAGGGTATGTTATCAGATCACTCAATTATTCTTCTAATATTAAAAGCATTTGGGTTAGTAAATCTGAATCTGTTTCAACTCGTACTCCTGTTGCTACTAATAATCTTCCTTGTTTTGTGAGATCTAATTCTGACTTGATAAATCTTAGCAAGAAAAGGATCATGTGCTCCACATGTAAATCAACTGATTTTGTGAACAAGAAGATATATAACAGATGGAGTACAGACAACAGATATCAAAACAGTTCGAAAGATAAGAACAGGTATGATCACAATAGCTGGTATGGATCATATTTTATTTTTGATCATCCTGTTCAAAGTGCTAAAAAGAATACATCAAATAGAAATAGATGGTTTGGAAGTTACAACATACCCCAACCCGATACTAACAAAATAGGACCCAAATTCATTTGGGTACCAAAATCAACTTAATCTAGTTTTGCAAGTGTGTCAAGTTTGTGTTGATCAAAAATATTATATCAGTGATACACCAATGCAGGGGGAGTTGTAATCTGATCCAAACAAGGCTTCTGAACAATTCAGTTTAGGACCCGTGCTTTACCGAGTGTGGTTTCTAAACACTCAGTTTAGGACCCGTGCTTAAAATGTTTCATTTATTTTTTTAAGATTTTTGAGCTAAATCGAAACATTTATATAATCTACTTTCTAGGGGGAGTCTCTAGAAGTTGAATAAATGTTTTTTGGAGAACAAATTTTTTTTAGTAACGAGTACATTTTCTGAACAGGTATTTCCTGAGACTTTAGTTGTGTAATTTCTCATCGAACATAATTCCAATACATGTTTCAGCTATTCTTGAATTTGTTATTATCACGTCTCTTAAAATGATAATCATTTTCGGTGATAATACGCTCGTTTGTATTCAAATTTGTTTTCTGATATTTTTTTATGTTGATCGATATACATTCAATATTTTTTTTAATATCAGAATCTGTAAACTCGTTCTTACATATATTCATTCATTTCTCTCATATATACAGAATAATCTGATCGTTGTCGCATCATTCTTTCGTTAATTGTACTTAAAGCCAAATTTTTTGATCAATTTTTATCTGATCATTGTGCTTTATCTGAAATATTTTTTTTTTGATCAATTGTTTGTGATCAATTGTGCATAATGCTAAATTTTAGAAGGGACTGAGTGCTTATCAGAAATACCTCTATAGAATGTCAAAACCGACAGACCTACCCAATAGGACAACCATATATGAGTGAGCTTAAATACAAAAAGGTTTGTGTGCTGAGACTAAAATAAAAAAGAGAGAGGTAGTTGTTGTGAGCTAAAAGAATTGACAAGAGTTGTGTCAGGATTAAAAGAATATAAGAATCTTGTTCCAAACTTCTACAATCCGGGCATACCACATTATCTATTAGTTCTCCATTCTTTTGAGACTAATATTGAAAAAGGCAAAGTCCGGGCCAATTCTTGTCACAACCCCACCAGCTACTCATTTATCTCTCAACAGATAAGTGTTTCAATAACACTTGGGGCACGCAGCTCATCATCTATCAATTTCTCATTCGGAGAAAGTTGATATTGAATCAGAAG
>NW_020200582.1:94202-119371 GCF_001531365.2 Cynara cardunculus var. scolymus | reverse complement strand
GTTTATCTTTTTGAGCCTTAATAGAAGCATACGTTGCTTTATCTTTCTACACTACACAGATTTTGCATTTTATTTGTTAATTTGCCAAAACATTCATAAATATGTTATTTTTAAGCTATCGATGATTGATTGGAAGACCTGGTGAGATGAGCATCAAAAAGTCTCATATATACAATACATCCGTTGTACTGAGTATATATGTTATACTCATAGGCCGATCTTTTTATAAGATTGAAAAAAATTTCATATGTTGAAATTGGTTGTTACCTTCCCATTCCCTTAATCTGAAAAGATTAAATAAGTGGATTTGTAAAGATCTACTTACAATTTCATGAATTGACGGCTTACGCGGAGGATTTCATTCATATTTGTGTATGATGTAATGATTTTCGTTTCATCATAGGGGGGGTATGTAATAATGAATGAAATGTCCAATTCCGAACATTATAAGGGGAATTTGATGTAAAGATCAAGGGGGAGTAACTTTAAAGATGGCAAAAGACTCAAAAGAAGTGCGACTGGAGATGATTACGAAATATTATTCTGTGCTAAAAATGACTGAGAGATGTTGAATGTGAAGATCCATTTTACAACAGTTTGTTGATGAAGACTACCTTTGAAGAGAAAATTTGTTAGAGTTTGTTGTCTGAAGATTCTTTGAAGATCATATATGAAGATTGTTGTTGTTTTTGTTCAACATTATCAAAAGAGAAGATCATCGTTGTTCTACATTCAAGGGGGAGAATGCTAGAAGATCTTTCTCAACAAATAATTGTCTGAAGTTTCAAATTGAAGACTATGTTTGAAGAAGACATAAAGTGCTTAAAGCTGCAAAGTTCAAACGAGACTTAAAACGCGAAAATTCTTTCAAGTCTGAATACAAAGGGGGAGAATGTTATGACTGAAAATCAGTGTATAATTGTATTCGTCTTGAAAGATAAAATTGTTTATAATTGTGTAAAAGTCATCGTGTTTGACTTTTCTTAGATGTTTAACTTTGACTATGTGGTTTCTTTTTTACCCTATAAATAGGGTGATATCTTGTAATTTTGATTAGGATGCTCATTGTAAAAATCATTATACGTATATTGAAGTTTGACCAAGATTAGAGTTTTGACTTTTCCTCTCATCTCTCTCAAGTGTTATTAATTTCTATATCCAGATCTTCTATTGTTATGAAGATCTAATGAAGATTGATTATTGTAGGGACTCACAAAAAGTTAATGTAGTAGTCGATGCTCTTAGTCGGAAGGAAAGGAGAGTTACAATCAAGGCTGTTGCATTAAGAACAAATTTGACTCCCGACCTTCAAAATGAAATCTTAAGATGTCAAGGTGAAGCTATCAAAGAAAAGAATTTCAAAGCGGAAAGAGTTGGCAGAATAATCTCAACCCTGATGAAAAATGACAAGGAATTTTATGTTTCCAAGACAAAATTTGGATACCGCGTTTCGGGAATATCTGGGAAGTAATTTTGGATGAGAGTCACAAATCACGATATTCGATTCATCTAGATACTAATAAAATGTATAAAAATTTAAAAACATTTTATTGGTGGGCGGGATTGAAGAAGGATATTGTAAAATATGTAGAACGATGTTTGACGTGTCTACAAGTAAAGATCAAGCATCAAAGACCATTTGGGAATTTACAATCTTTGGAAATTCCTGTGTGTAAATGAGATCATATCACGATAGATTTTGTCATGAAGTTGTCGCGAACTCTAAAAAGGTATGATGTCATATGGGTTATAGTGGTCTGTTTGACTAAATCAGCACACTTTCTACCAATTAAGAAAAATTATCCTTTAGAAAGATTGGCAAAGATTTATATTGAAGAAATTGTGACTCGTTGTGGAATTCCGTTATCAATCATCTCAGATAGGGACAGTTGATTTACCTCAAAGTTTTGGAAGAGTTTTCAAAAAGCCATGAAATTAGGGATGGTGATTTGGCCCGACCCGGTGGGGAACCCGGTTCACCCGACCCGGATGGGGACGGGGATTCCCCGCTAAAACGGGTACCGGGGCCGGGTATTGTATCCCCCAACCCGCCCCGTACCCGGTAATATTGACATACTTCATATTTGGGCTTTGGCTATGGGGAATGGATTGGGGCCTGGGCTTTTGTTTCATGTTTCATCCACGCAGCAGGCCAACAGTAGGTAGGAGTTGTAGACGAGCAGTACTGTCCTCGACCCACAACCCTCAATTCTTTTCTCTTCTATTCTCATTCACACAGCACTCACACACCCTCCCTCAACCCTCGTCGTCGACTAGCCGTGACTGTTAGTGTTGTTGCTTGCCGTCGACTAGCGTCATCCACACAAGACCCACAACCCTCGTCGGCCGGCTCGTCCTCGTCACAACCCATGACTCAATCGAGGAGTAATCGATCCACAACCACAACCCTAGTCGTCTTCTTCATCGAGTTGCAGCAGTGAGCCACTGCCACAGCCCCCAGCCACCGGTCGTTGCCTCGTTGGTCACTTGGTCCTTCTTCGCTGCTTACTGCTTAGTGCTTACAGCCCACAGCCACAGCCACAATGTCTTAGCTGCTTCATTATTGCACAGGTACATTAAAGGTACATTAATAGTTTGCTTACTTATGAGTATTTATAGGCATTAATCCTCAAGAAATATTCACCAGTGCTGATTTTGATGTTGGCTTAGCTAGTTAGCTTACTGCTCCATTATTAGTAACACCCCCTCCCCTAAGAGCTCTATAACTTTCTTTCCTAAATTGCTTTTTCTAATTTCAGAATTGATGTGGGTTCTTTGAGTTATTTAATGCTACTAGATTAAACACATTATGACCCATTATGTCAACATATGTATCACTGTATGACAGCATCTGTAATTCTATATAATTGACAGCATCTGTATAACAGGCAACATCTGTATAATTGAGTCCATCTTGAAAGTAGTTACGATGTAGTTACGGCATTTGTGACTGTATGATGTATAACTCATCACTGTATGACAGCATCTGACCATCTGTATGACATTGATAGCATCTGTGATCTTTATAATTGAGTTGATGAGTTCATCTTGAAAAATGTTTATAAGGATTGACTTTAAATAGTCAAACTTCATCTTTTTTTATGGAATGAATAGATTATAAGGAAATTAATTAGTATTGAACTAATTAATGTTTATTGATTGTTGTTGTGTTTTAATTTGAATGTATGTCATTGTGCCTAATTTCATATTCTTTTTTTAAGATGGAAAATTCACAAAACAAGAACATAGAAGATATTGGACGTAATGCTACGGAAGGAAACGATAAGGATAATACGACTTTTAATGACACAAACGAATCTGTAAGCATGCCTATGGGTTCAAATATTAGCCCCGAGACTGAAGTCAGTGAACCAGCAAACAAAAGATTGAAATCTGTTGTCTGGAATCATTTTGAAGCAATATATATCGATGGTCTTCGCCGATTTGCAAAATGTAAGTATTGCAATAAGCTATTTACCGGTAGACCTAATGATGGGACAACACATTTGAAAGATCACTTCAAGATATGTCCGAGGAGAGTTACAAAAGACATAAGACAACATATTCTAGTTCAAGAGTAGACTGTTAAGGATGGAAAAACATCTTCATTGAGTAATTATAACTTTAGTGCTGAAAGCTCAAGGGATGATTTAGCTAAGATGATCATTCTTCATGATTATCCACTTTCTATTGTTGAGCATCATGGCTTTCGGAAGTATTCAAATGGTCTTCAACCTTTATTTAAGGTGCCTTGTAGAGCTACAATCAAGTCTGACATCATGAAGATATACGAAACAAAAAGAGGTGGTGTATTGCGATGTTTGGAAGAAAAGGAAAGTAGGATTGCTCTTACTTTGGATATGTGGACAGATGGTAACCAAAACAAAGGTTACATGGCACTAACAGGACATTACATAGATGCCAATTGGAAGTTACAAAATCGGATTATCAGGTTATTTCTTTTTTTAGTATTTTGTGCTATTTTTATAATTCAATGTTAATACTCTCATTTTAATATATTCTTTGAATCTTTGATGCAGCTTTTTACATGTGCCATCTCCACACACTGTTGAAGCATTGTCTCAAGTTACGATCGAGTGCTTTATGGATTGGAACATTGATAACAAGTTGTCAACATTGATACTTGACAATTGTTCAACAAATGATGCTTTGGTTGACAGGCTCTTAGGTACTCTTTCTCCTTCCTCTTTAATTTTGAAGGGCAAGTTGTTTCACATGAGATGTTGTGCACATATCATTAATCTCATTGTGCAAGATGGGTTTTCTATGATTGAGAAAGCAATCAAGAATGTTAGGGATAGTGTCTCATTTTGGACATGTTCTCCTAAAAGAGCCCAAGACTTTAGACTTGTTGCACGACAACTAGGTGTAGATTGTGAAAGAGAATTAATGCTTGATTGTAAGACTAGGTGGAATTCTGTTTATACAATGTTGAATGTTGCTTTAGAATATAAAGATGTCTTTACTCGTTTAAGCAAGAAAGAGAAACATTATGTTTCTTTACCTAGTGAAGAGGACTGGAGAATGGTGACTAATGTATGTGATAAGTTAGGTTTATTTTATCGTGTGACAGAGACATTCTCGGGGACCAAATATCCCACTTCCAACATGTTCTTCCCTTTGATATGTGACATAAAATTATCTATTAAGAGTTGGGAAGACAATCAAAATGACGTTATTAGGAACATGGCATCAAGTATGTTGCTTAAGTTCGATAAATATTGGGGAGTCATACATGATATGATGAGTGTGGCTATTGTTCTAGATCCTAGATATAAGTTAAAGTTGATAAATTATTTCTTTCCGAAAATTTATGGTGTGGACTCTAAAGATGAGGTTATGAGGATAAGGACTCTATGTAATGATTTATTTGAGGAGTATAAAAAGAAATATGATCAGAATAAAAGGAAAGGACAAAATGGCACTACTGTTTCAAGTGAGGGGAGATCTTCTTCAAACAAGGCCTCATGGCAATTGGATTTTGAGAATATGATCTTTGAGGATGACATGTTTGAAACGAGTGAGTTGGATGATTATTTGTCAGAAAAATTGTTACCGCAGGATGAAGGGTTTGATATATTAATGTGGTGGAAGTGCAACGGTGTCAAGTTTCCTATCATGCAGCGGATTGCGAGGGATGTGTTGGCCATTCCTATTTCAACAGTAGCTTCAGAATCGGCTTTTAGCATGAGTGGAAACAAGGTAACGAAACAACGAAGTCGACTAAAATCACAAACAATTGGGGCTTTGATGTGCAGCCAAAGTTGGCTAAGGAAAGAAATTGAAGGTAATAATTATATAAATTGTTTGTTGTAATAATTATGTAAATTGCAATTTGTATATATAATTTTTCTGACTTGCATTATTTTATTTCAGATAAAAAACACGAAGAACCAAAAGGATTTGATCAAACGATTGGATACGATGAAGATGTTCATTGTTGAGGGACTGGAATTATGTGTTGCTTGGAAAAAACTTGTTTTAAATTTTACATCTCATTGGATTATTGTTAATTTTACAATTTTATTATTTTTATTAGGCAAGACTAGGTATGATGTAATGATATTGTCATGTTGATGTTGCTTGGAAAAAAACTTATTAATTTTAATTTTACCGGCTGTTGACCGAGGTTTGACCGAAAGTTGACCGGGGCCGAAAAGAAAATCCCCGTACCCGCCGGTTACCGGGGCCGGGGCCAGGGACTGTGTATATAAACCGGGGCCGGGGCCGGGGATTGCAAACCCCACCCCATCCCCGCCCCGTTGCCATCCCTACATGAGATCTCAAATCAGATTAAGTAAGTGTATCATCCTCAAACCGATTAGCAGAGTGAAAGAACAATCCAGACCCTTGAAGATATGCTAAGAGCTTGTATTATTGACTTTGTGGGATCTTGGAAAAATCATATGCCTCTGATTGAATTTTCTTACGATAACAATTATCATATCAGCATCCAAGCGGCACTTTATGTGATTTTATATGGCCGAAAGTGCAGAAAGTCGTTGTGTTGGAATGAAGTGGGGGAGAGGCAGTTAACTGGTCCAGAGATTGTTCAGATCACTTCTGAAAAGATAGATCAGATACGTGAACGAATCAAAATAGCTCAGGACCGACAGAAAAGTTTCGGTAATAAGCGTCGTAAACCGATTGAATTTCTGGTAGGAGATTTCGTGATGTTAAAGGTTTTTCCATAGAAGGGTGTTGTCCGATTTGGAAAAAGAGGTAAACTCAATTTCAGGTATGTTAGGTCATTCAGAATTTATAAACAGGTTGGTTCAGTTGCATATCAGTTAGAATTACCAGAAGAACTCATCTCAATTCATAACACTTTCCTTGTTTCTAACTTGCAAAAGTGTTTGACCGATACAAGTCTGGCAGTACCGCTAGCTGAGGTGAGAGTGGATGATAAGTTGAATTTTGTGGAAACTCCTGAGGAATAAAAAGATCAGTCTCGTGAAAGTTCAGTGGCTTTTTCATAAAGGTTCAAAAGCTACTTAGGAACTGTAATCAGAAATGAGAACAGAATATTTGTGGCTATTCGATTGACTGAATTCCAGGTCGGAATTCTTTTGAGGAGTGAATAATGTGATAACCGGGTTTTTGGTTTATAAAAGTACAGGATGATTTTTGAAAGATATTGGTAATTAGAGGGATTTAAATTGTCTATATGCTTAAATATTTTAAAATAATCTCACCGTCTAAAGGTTTTTACGCATGAGATATTTGATTTATCTCATGAGAGAATGTGAAATTATGATTTTAAAAATATTAAACTTACAGCGCTTGTGAAATAAATGGTGATTAAAGTAATAGATAAGATTTATCTTCTCTCAATGTTTTGGGAGAGAAAAGAAAGTATCTTCACTTTGTGTTCTCTTGTGTGAAATCCTACGTGAATTTGTAAGAAGAATAAGTTGATTCTGTGTTTCTATTTGAAAGTTGTTGCTGTGTGAATTCATCTTCGTATACATGAAATAAGGTGAGTTTATATTATCAACTTTCTTTATTTGATATTTGAAATATTGAACTGTATGGTTCTTATATGGAAAAGTGATAGAACTGTTTATGGGAGCTGTTTGAGCTTGATGGTGAAACTGGTATAGATCTGTAAAGTTCTTCATATGAGTTTCAATTATGAAACTGTTTTGATGTCATTATTGAGAAAAATGGTGGATTTTGTTATGATTATATCTTATGTGGAAAAAAGGATGACATATCAAAGAAATATGTATATTGGGATAAAGATGACATATCAAGGAAAGGTGTATATTGGGATAAGGGTTGCATATCAAGGAGAAGAGTATATTGGGATAAGGATGGCAATTGTGAAATCTATGTTTTGATCATATGTTTCGTTATCACATCCTTGTGATGCGACGACCTTGAGTTATCGCATCTGTGTGATATGAGGACTTAATTTGTCATTTCAATTGATGAGAAAAAGACGTTATTATGATGAGAAGGAAATTATTTATGACCAGAGAGGCTTTGAGTGGTTGTGCTTTTGAATTAACCATGTTTCTGGGTTGATCTAGTTCTGGATGGCTTTACTTTAAGTTATTTTGATAAAATGAGTGGTTGATGAGGAACCAGAGAGGCTCTGGTTGTATTTGGGTTCTAAAATGATTTTCAAATGTTTTAACTTATCTTGACCCAAAGGCTCTGCATGTGCTATGTAGAGGCTCTCTGTTTGAAACTTGAGCTCTGTGTCCAAGCTCTATGTCTGAGCTATGTATACAAGTTATGTTTGAACAATGTATCTTGGCTCTTAGTTCCAGGCCATTTTATAACTAAATCATTTTGAACTAAATCTTTTTCAAACTTCGTTTTTATATTGGCACTTAAAGACTAGAGCATAGTTTAACCAGAGGGGCTCTGGTCGTCCAAAGGGCATCTAGTTGGCTTGACCTCTTGGTGGTTTACTGGTATTTGTTTTATAAGTCCTTGGAAAAATATTCAAACCTTTGGTAGAGAACCAGAGAGACTCTGGTTGATCTTCATGTTTAATCAAAGGGCCTCTGGTTGTATTTAAAAAACTATTTTTCTTTCAAGGATAATTCATTGTTTTTAGTTTCCAAAAGCTCTGGTTATGCAAACTAAACGCTCTGGTCGTCCAGGGGGGCCTCTGGTCGTCCAGGGGGGCCTCTGGTCGGTCGTGCCTTGTGTTTATTTTGTTTCAAGTGGCCCATGCTTAAGTGGCTCTGTCTTGAAGTTCTCGTTGATGGACCAAAGGGGCTCTCTGGTCGTCCAGAGGGCCTCTGGTTGGTGATGCGTTTTGGTTGGCCTCAACTTTTTACAAGTCTTGCTTCTAGTTAACCTCAATTGGCATTATTTTAAATTTGGCTTTGCTCTGGTTGGTGGACCAAAGGGGCTCTGGGTGGTCTCGCTCAGTGTGATGCAAGGAGTTGAGAATCCTGCACCAATGTGATGCGAGGACGGGGGTGGCCTTGCTCTGAGTGATGTGAGGAAAATTTTATAAATCCCTATATGATGCAACAAATTTTGCTACGAGATAATTTTCAAGATATCGGGTATTTGAATACGATACTTGAGTTATGTTATGTCGAAAGGTTATATGTATTTGTTATAATCTATACTACTTTATAAAGCAAATTTGCCTAAAGTCTTAAAAACACCATAATATGCATAAGATACTACCCTTTAATGTAGAAAGTCTTAAAGTCTTAAAAATGTACAACTTACTGATGCATCGTGTACAACTTAATACTACTTCATCCTAAAAAAAATCGTGTCGATTCATCCTCCCAATGTGTCTCTTCATCCTCCCACATCATACTTCCCAATGTGCCTCTTCATCCTCCCAAAAATCAAACTTTCAATGTGATTTAGTCGCTTTCCAAGATGTCGATTGGAGCTTTGGTTATTTCGATTTCATTCCTGAATCGAACCTAATGAACCAAATCGACATCTGGTTTTGTTTTCTTCTTTCATTCTCCATCCCTTCTCCTCACCATCGATCTCCCCACTTTCAAGATCCTCCTCTTCATCTTCATCATCTGATTTAGGGCAAGAAATTCCACACACGGGTGAAACCATCGCCTTCTTATGCTCAATTCAGGGCTCGATTCAATAAGGGCAGCCATGGCTGTATTTCCCGGAGGTATTCATCAAAACTTATGCTTTCAAATAATCTGTGTGTATACATACAGATATATGATAGTGTTTTGAACTTCAAAATTTCAAACATGAGCAGGGAAAATTAAAAGAATCCTACACACTTCCTTTTATAAAATTTCAAAAGGAAATATCATAAATTCCAAGTAAAAACGTTAGAATTTCAACTCATTTTTTGTAAACCTTATGAACCCTAATTTTTTATTTTGTTATACTATCAACTTGACTCTATTTCAGCCCTAATATGATTTCCTCATATGAAAGAAGGTAAGTAGTTGAAATTTCATTGAAAACCTATCTTTTTTGGTCTTTTCTGATTTATAGTATGTTGAACTTTGTAGGTTTTTTATGGGTTTTGAGTGTTCATGATAAAACTTGAGTTTGTTGTAGTTCATCTTAAASCTCATTCTTTTTAAAWCCTATTGATGGTTGCAGAACCAGGTAGGAGATGCTCCTGAGGAGTCTTCCTGCTGCCAGGTYAAGGCTAAATGGTAACGAATCTCACACTTGAAATCATGCAATCATCTTGGTCAATGCTCATGTTTAGGAAACACCAACCTTTGAATATGAGTATAGGAAGAATATTGCTAACCTTATGTTTACAACACCAACAGTGGTTTTTTTACAGCACAGCAGTAACTTTGGTAACTTCAGAGGACCCTTTTGAATAACAAGCATTTTTTTCATGCCCAAGTTTATGTATACGACAAGTGCGGTTTATAATTGTATGGATTATAGTTTATATATATTCTTTCTCTTTGTTGTTTGTTCTATCTAAACCAATTACACTTTTAGAAAACTTCTTAGCTAGATTTCACACTTTTAGAATTGATTATAGTTTTTATAGATATTCTTATTAACCTTCTATCCGAACTGTGATGAGCAARTRTCCCAATAAGCACAATCGTTTGTACATGGAAGCTAGGMCAATGGAGGAAGGACTTGCAGAGGCTATTGATGAGGGGAGAATTGGGCCTCGGGATGATTCCAAGGTACATGGTAAGATCTTGGTTGAGGAGTTTTGTTCTCATCTGGATTTGTTTTCTTGTTTTCTCGATTTGACATCTTGGTCTATTTTTGCTCATATGGATTTGTTTTCTTGTTTTTCTTCATCTAGGTTGATAGTAGTGGTTTTTTTGGGTGGGGGGTATTTACTCTACATATCTCATATATAAATGTGTAGAAAAGGAATCAGGATTTACCTTAATTATAAACCAACAGAGAAAGGGATGATTAGACAGGCTCTTTCATGTGCTCTCGTGTGCATCCCATCTTGTAAGCTATCCATTATAAAATATGATCTTTTCCTTGAGTAGTTTAATGGTTATTTGGCTAGCTGTTGATGATGCTTATGGTACGGCTTTCAATTTTATTTTCCTTTCTGGAGGTATATCTGAGGTCGTTGCCATGGTTATCGGAAAACATATCTAGGCTGTGATGATATTATTTTGCATCTAACCTTTCCGAGAATAGGTTTCTAGGCACTGGGTGAAAATCGGCACGTATCTTGGATTGAATCATCAAAATAACCTCGTTTTATCATGCAGAACCATACAGGAAGGGAAAACCCAAATTGGAAACAAGTATTCTTTGCCACCACAACCAGGCGCGACGTTGGTGGCGACGGTGGTGGTGGAGGAGTACTAGCCACTACTCTTCTTGATCATCAATCCATTAACCACACCTTATTCAACAATTTTCCAAGTATAGATATATGTAAATGTTCTTCTGTTTATCCAACTTTTATACGAAAATCTGAACATGGTTTTATCAATTTATGTTGGAATAATTGGATTTTTTTGTTGTTACAGCTGGGAATTGTAGTACGAATCAAAGGAAAAGGGGAATAGAATATGTGATGAATCAATTCATGTCGAACCACCATCAACAACACTCTATTTCTTCTCAATCCTCTGGTTTTGCATCTTTGTTATCAGAATACTTATCCAACCTAATCCATCAACAAAGAGATGAAATTGAGCATTATCTTCAAGTGCAGGTAAGAATTCATTAAACAAATTGAAAATATGGATTTGTTTTTGGCAATTTGATAGCTGAAAATGGGTTTCTTGCAGGAAGAAGAGCTTAGGCGTAAATTAGCAGAAAAGAGGCAACAACACTATTTTGTGCTGATCCGGGCGGCGAAGGAGTCGGCGTCACAAATGATAAAGGGACAAGGAGGTGAAGGCGTTTTGCAAGCCGATCTGGAGGCTCGGGCATTGCAGCTTAGCACGGAGGCTCAAGTTTGGCAGGCAAAGGCGAGGGTGCAGGAGGCAGTTGCGGCAGCGCTACAAGCGCAGCTACAGCGAGCCATCATTACCATTTTAAACGCTATGTATAACGATTCTCAGAAATTTCAAGTTTTAACCGATAATGCTTTTTGAAAGCTCGATGATTGTTGACTGCTTGTTCTTGTGGGATGATTTGTTTTTAAACTTTTAGGTGTTATTTTATTTTTTAATGGATTAAACATCAAAGAACAYATTTGTGGAGTCATTTAACTAAGTAGTGTATGTTATACCAAAATGARTTGTGAAAGGAGTGTTAATATGTTGAGTTATCGAGTAAGACTCTCCATCTTTATCGTCGCTTTTGTCGACTTTAATTATGGTACTTGTCATGTTAATTTAGTAGGTAAATGGATCAGTAATCGTTTACCARGTAAACGTTTAATAAACGACCCTTTAATTGGAGTTGATCTAATTAAATTGTTTATTGTATATCAGTTGTTTATCCAACTAAAATTGCACAGTCGATCAATATTATATGATTACATTGGTTTGCTTTCATCCAACTATCCAAGAATATTTGAACAATATACGTAATCCAAAACATTTTAACCATATACGTAATCCAAGATGAAAAATTCAAATTAAWWTTTTTTTATWCTTTAWTAGATATTTATATTAGGTTGGATTGGTTTAAATATATTGGATTTTAAACTGTCATACAAATTTTTTTCATTGGTAGAGTGTAATTTGAACCATAACTCTTATTTATTCAAATTGTATTACTATGTAAAGACCAAGCGTAAGTTATATCATCGTTAAAAAATCTCCTCTAACAAAACCACTAAAGCTTCAAAATCGTTAAAATTCACGGCTCCCGCCGCATTACGCGGGTACACAACTAGTTACAAATATGATGTTATAAAATGTTTTGGTGATTTTCACCATGTAATTGCATAAAAAGCGATTTCTTACTAGACCTTAATGTCTAACCCCTATTTTGTATTTCAAAAATATGCATTACAGGTCGGGCACTAGCAAGGGATAAAGGAAAAGAACAAATGTGAAATTCCTTACATGCTTACTTGGAATATGGAGAAGAGTTTGTTATCTACTAATCTTGAATACTTGTTATATATGCAAGTGATGTACAAGAATGACGTAGAAAATTTTGTTAGCTACTTTATAATGTAGCTTCGTGTACTTTTTGGGACCGAAACGTGTAATATTGTATTTCTTATTATATGAAATACATGGTTATATGAAAATGTGAATCTTGGGGTATTACATTTTACTCGGTATATGAGCAAGAAGACTCTTACTGGTTAACGCTTAACTAGATAAGAGACGCTTACCAACAATTTAGTTTGGTGGCCTAGAATTTACCCTATGAGGTAAGTAGAGGGTAGTAAACGGCCCCTTAATTGTGACAGATAGATGGTTAACCTCTGTTAAATGTTGGTTGATATTAACAATATGCAGGTCAAGGTGTTATAGACGAACACCAAGACTCGACACAACCGAGACACTACTGAACCAAATCAAGAAACACAAACCCGAAGGCTAACCACCTGCTGAACACTTTGACACTATCTTGACTCACATAAACCAAAACTCTCGGCTCACGAATCTATCACCAACAGATCCAGGTCATATAACAAAACCCAGCTATCCTTTTCATGACTTCTTAAACCATAAATTACTGAGTACTGACAGCTTAATCAACAACTAAGCGATGGTTATGGATCGTAAATCGTTTCAAAAAAATATCTCATTCATGTTGAACCAAAGGGGGATCATAAAAATATTATTATCAAAATGCAAAGAGATCTGCATTCTACGCTCCAACTAAGACCCTTCATTATGATACATAAATTATACCATAATATGGCATATATATCTATAAACATCTAACACAACCAACAAGAATGAGGAGCATACCTATGCTCACGACTTGCAAAATGCACGCAGGGTTTCATCCAGGGCCTTTCTGTCATAATCTCCGGTGAAAACACAGTTTCCTAACGGACCTTTTAGGAGGATGAGCCTTAGTAATCCATCGGCCACCTTTTTATCCACCTGCAACCACAAAAAGAACACAATAAGTAATAAGAAACAAGAAAGTCTCTGCGTACATCTTATGGGTCGGTTTGGTTTGGTTTGGTTTTTAATACCATTTTGGTTGATGACTTACCGCCATGACAGACTTGAACATATCGATGGTCATCATCTCAGGAGGAGAAGTGGGCAGCTTAGCTTGTTTTAAGATGTCATCAACTCGTTCCACAATGGATTTATCAATCCAACCAAGCCGGTAAGACATGTCAACTGCCATTACCTGAAATACATCCCGATTTAAGCTATCTTACAAAAAAACTGAACAGCCATTACAACAATGTATAAGGCACCCACTTAGGCCCAAGCCCATCAGATATGTATTAGGCATTCTAGAAAGGAATAGAAGACTTGGGAATTAGTCTGTTAGCTAGCAGGGGGTATTTTGGGTAATATCTAGAATAAGTTGGTTGCTAATTAGTATAAAAAGGGGAGGAAGGGTGTAGAAGAGTTGTGCCAAAGTTAGTGGGTTCTTTTAGGAGAGTCTAGCACTCTCGAATTCCTAGAGGTTCCCATTTTTGTCCTCTGTTTTTCTGTTCATTTATTTTGATTGAATACAATTTGGCCAAGCATTTCCTTTCTATTATCATGTTAGCTTCACCCTGTTAAGCCAGTTCATAACAAACAAAATCAGTTAAAATATGGTACTCCGGGCTACCTGCAAAGCAGGTGGTCGCCATGGGATTAGTGGCTCGCATAGCAGATTGGACATCTAGGTTAATCAAAAAAGAGAAAAAAAAAAAAAAAGTTTACAGGACCAAACAACTATGTGTCCTATGTAAAGTGTTACGATAAGTTGATAATTAACTTTTTGGCATCCAAACACGTTTTTAGGACACTATTGAAATAAATCGTCCTATTAGAATTTTACATGACATTATTTTAGAGGTGACTTTTAAAAGACAAGTGCCCTATAAAAAGAGGTGTTCATAAGACATTTCTCGAAAATATCTTATAAAAAAGCTAATAGGACATTTTAGTTCAAAAGTGTCACAAAGAACTTGTTGCCCAAAAACCAACTTTTCTCAACGCATTAACATAGGACGCAAGATTCTCTTTTGTGCTATAAACTTGAAGTCCTATAAAGTTGTCTATTAAGACATTTAGATATATTTTGCGTCCTATAAAGCCAATTCTGTTGTATTGAAAGCATCAACAGCATGCTAGAGTTAAAAATGCAATACCGTGCCAGCTGCAACTGCTTCTCCGTGAAGCCAATGTCCATAGCCATAGCTAGTTTCTATTGCCTGTGACAAGAAAGTGCAATCAGAAAAAGCAAGAAAAATGGGTATTTGTGCAAAGATAACATAATTCAATAACCCAAAACTCACATGACCAAATGTATGGCCCAAATTTAATGTCGCCCTTAATCCACTTTCCTTCTCATCTTGAGATACAACTTCAGCCTTGTTTTCACACGACCGCTTGATAGCATATGCAAAAGCATCAGGATCCCTGCAAAGCAGCATGACATAGACTAGGCTGTGATTATATAATAAAACCATCTGGTGTAAACAAAAAATAAGCCAGTTCACAAATGTCATTATACTTGAGCAAGACTTCAAAGAGAATATCCATGATTCATACAAGACTTTGCATTCAAAAAGATTAGAACTGTTAATTTTTATTTTAGAAAACCATGTTGATAAAGTGAAACCCTTTTACCTAGACATCAGTGCCTGCATGTTCTTTTCTTGCCACTCGAAAAATGGGGCGTCTCTAATAAGCCCATACTTAATGACCTCAGCGAGCCCTGATGCTAATTCTCTATCAGGTAATGTGTTTAATGTGTCGGTGTCTATGAGCACACATTGTGGTTGGTAGAATGCACCAATCAAGTTTTTCCCCAATCGGTGGTTTATTCCAGTTTTGCCCCCAACAGAAGAATCCACCTGGAAGACAAACAAGAGTAAAGGAGGGCATTGAGAGCAAATGGAACTCTAATCAGTAACTGCCAGAGTAAGTTATCAGAATCACCAAAATCATTAATTGTCTGTGGCGTTACCTGTGCCATAACAGTTGTAGGAATCTGAATGAAATTGACTCCACGAAGGAAAGAAGCTGCCGCATATCCACACATGTCACCAATAACACCACCACCAAGGGCAACAAATGTACAGCGTCTGTCCAGCCGAGACTCGATGGCTTTGTCAAATACTTTCATGAGGGTGTCCTATCATGAAATAAATAAAAGTGGGTCATTTATCTTTTGATAGTAAACCACCATATATGCAAATATGGAATGTATGTAAATGAAGCCTACCATGTCCTTGTACTTCTCGCCATCAGGGAGAATCACACTTTCAACTGTAACATTAGGATTTCCAACCGTCAAAGCACTTACAACTTTATCCAAGTATAGGGGCGCAACTGTTGTGTTAGTGACAACGAGAACTTTCTTCCCATGAACATGCCTAGAGGATAAGAAAAAACTTGTGATGATTCAGGGCTAGACGGTTTGTAGTGCACAGGTGGAGAAATTTGAGGAGGATAGAAATCAAAATGCATTCCCTGACTCGCAGGAGTCAGAATGGACAGTTCGAGGTAGCAGAGTACATACTATTATAGACATGCATACATTTCTATATCAATTCCTTCCATATTCTGAATATGATATCTCATGTACCAGATTCATAAGATAATCAAAATTAAATATTCGGGTCAGTATAGTAAGCACAAGTGAAGAGGGGGTGTAAGTTTATTTGTTGCATTGCCATATGTGTGTATATATATATTATATACTTCAAAAAGAAGTATGAACCCTACATAACTAGAACCAACTACAAAAACTAGCATATCACTGGATAGTCACAGACGCCATTGGGCAGTGGATAAGTATGGACACTATGGATAACATGTGCTCACTTGCTCAGATACGTGGACTCCAAATAGGACTAGTTGTTAAAAGCATGCCTAGGTGTGATATTGAGGTAATTCACCCAAAAGCATTGTGAAATCAGATGTGCGATTTCGTTGAGTTCTTTTTTTTTTTTGTAAATACAAGACAACATTACACTTCTTCAAGGTTAAGCATGCAGGTCAATTTTTAGATGTGCCTTTATTCCGCTTGTCATATTTGATGATGAAAGCCTGTGTTAAATTTATATCACACAAGTTGATAGCCTGATTTAACTATGTATCCTGGAGACCACCTTAACTCTGTACAACTAGCAGTATGTCACTCCTCATCAAAGCTGCAACCGCCAAATTATGTAGCTTGTACATAGCTATTTTCATTAAAACATGACTTACAACGAGCACTAGTGGTCTGAGACTAAGGGGCCGTTTACCAAACACTTACCCGGTAAGCGCTTACCGGTTTATGTAGTTATTGGTCAAAAAGCATCTTCTGTGGCTCAGGTAGTGACTAAGACAGAAAAGATTCGTGTATATATGTTACTGTAAAATTCAACACTCTCACTTACTTTACCAAGTAAGATTTTAGTCAACAAAAAGGGCATCATATGCAACAATTTACCCTGTAAGTGCTAACCATGGTAAGAGTCGTCACCCTCAATTAGACTCTTGGTCCTTGCCTTGCTCTTACCGGGTAAGATTCTTGGTACTTACCACATTCATTCTGTAAGGTAATGTGACTTGGTAAGCGTGTGGTTAAGATGTTAATAATAAAAACAGAGTTGATTGCATCTCTATCTGCACCCTCGGCAGAAGAAATCATTGAAATTTATTAATGTAACCGAAAGTAATAGAAGAACTGGTACTTGAAGTTATTTCGGAATCTAGTTTACTAAAGAATGTTGTTTAGTATAAAATATTAGTTTGTCTTATGCATCTCCTCAAGTTACTACTAGTCACAAGACATGCTAAAGCCTTAAAGGAGACAACATCATCGATTTTTATAAACAATTCCATGATGCTGCACATTTTCTCATTCATCCAGTATTATTTTAAGCTTAGAATTTTCCATGATTTTTATATAGAATTTCCCTCTTTTAACCTTCCATCCTATCCAATATTATTTTAAGCTCCTTGGCTAAATTAAAACGTAGTTTATATATTCCCTCTTATATATTTAGTCCATATTCTTATTCTGATCTTGAGCCTGTTTTAGTTTCAACATCCGGTTGCTCTGTTGCCAGTTGTTTGGTCTCATTTTCTTTCTTTGATTCTTCCTTTATAGTTTCTCTTTTTGCTTTCTTGGTTCCTACGCTCAAGATGGACACTTTTATCAGGTATCATATCATGGCACTATTCTGATCTTGAGCCTGTTCTACTTTCACCAATCGGTTGCTCTGTTCTTAGGGCTTTGGTCTCGTATATTGTTCGATTCTCCCTTCTTAATATTTTCGCTTGTACTTTCTTAGATGTGCTCTTCAAGTAAGAGTCACTCTCAAGATTAAATATCAAGACTTGGCTCATCACTRGCATAAAGATTTCAGCTATCCAAAAGTGTCAATTGTACTTTCTTAAGATATGAGAGCTCTTTCAGGCATATGCTCTTCAAGTAAGTAAGTGTCACTCTCAAGATAAAAATATCAAGACTTGGCTCATCACTAGCATAAAGATTTCAGCTATCCAAAAGTGTCAACTTAGATAACCAGATGGTCATTATCAGCAATCTAGCATCAAGGGTGTGTCTTCACTAGAAATTGGTATAATTCAAAAGTGAATAAAAAGTGAAAGGCATTCAACTCGCTCCAATTTGCAACCAGTTATACCTCTAGTCTCTAGATGACATCATATCACAGGTTTCTAGCAGAAGCATTGATGGTTAATGGTTTCTCAACAATTGTTTCTTGGCAAAAGTAAGTACAAGTTATGTAAAAAAGATAACAATAGATATACTCTCCAGTGGGTCATAGAAAACAAACCAGAATGTACTAACAATGGCACAAACAGTTAAAGAGTGCTAAATCTATATACTGCATATTTCCATATGTTAATCACAAGTCACGATGACATTCTCCTAATTTTCAAGATCCTTGCTTCTGCTAAGAATTGTTGGAATTCTTATACTAACTCTCACCATACGACATTCATTAAAATTGAGAGTTGAGACCAACTTTGATATCTCATCATCTAATTTGTCCACAGTTGTTAAAAGCGCGCCTGAGGTGCGCCTAGGCTCTGAGGCTCATAAAGCTCACAGTCTTGGGCTTTTTTAAAGTCAGAGACTCGGCGTATTCATGAGGTTCAGTAAGGCGCCTTGTGGGCCTAGGCGCACCTCATAAGAGTTGTTAAATAACTAGTCAAACCCTAATATTAATCAAGTTCTCTCGTCTTCTTATATGCTAGACATTTTTAAAAAGAGTTATTAAATAGATGATATAAGTCAAACCCTAATATTAAATACCCAATCCTTAGAACTTCAAGCCTCCTTCTCTATAATACCTAGACCTTAAAACTTCTCCCTCACGGCTCACGCTTTAAACCTTTCTCCCTTCTGCCTCTATCGAAGTACTGTTGGTTGTTGCATTGGAGGCTTTGCTGCATATTTGAGTTGTGTGCAACTGTGTGTGTATATTATATATACACACATTTTCTATAAGATGTGCCTCGCATTCTTGAGGCTCGTGCCCCACGCTTGCGTCTCGCGGCTAGGCCTTGGGACCATTTGCTCCTAAGTGCGCTTTGAGCCTTTAACAACTTTGACTTTGTCTAATGTTGACTTGTATGATGTATGTTTTTATTGTTGATATAATAATGATTATAATGAAAATAAAGAACGCAAGTATGAATGATCAAAGATCAACAAACGTGATCTAGGAGCATGCCCTGTTAATTGAGTTGACACTGCTCCAAAGCTATTTTCTTAACTTATCTCTGTACCGATTGGCAAAGAATTGCTCAAAAATATCTCTCTGATACTAGAATGTTCTTGTGTAAACTTTCCTTCATAGATTTGTATAATTTTCAAAAATAGTGAAACATCCTTTGGACTAAAAATATTTGTGGCATGAAGTTCACTGATGACCAAGACCTGATGGCATGCAGAAGGAAGGCCAAGGCATGGGATGCCAAGTCAATGCTTGGAAGGTGTGTTGAAAAATGCAAGTCTTGTCAAACAATAATCTATTCGTGGAATCAACTACTAAAAAGATACCCACTGGTTTCTACATTTGAGAAGGTAGTTCTTCAACATTTTGAGTAGCGGCTACTTTAATTCTCTAATCATGGCAATTGAAAAACTTTTTCTTTACGTATGACAGTCTACCGTTCCCTATGGGTTCTCATCATCTAGATTGGACCATTCTATAAGTGACATTATTATGTATTCATCAAGAAACCCCTTGTAAAATGCCCAGGTCAACCACACCAACTCCAGAAAACAGAGATACAGCCTTCATCATAACCAAGTGGATTGTATCTAATGGCATTCTAAAGTATAGAAATCTAGGCCCATAACAATGAATTCCCAAAAGAGCAACTACTTGCACAAATCGAATCAATCATATTAAACGACAGCGTTTTGGTAATTTATCGTGCTCAAGCACCCTGAAGTTAGGAACCGATTTTAAAAAATTAATAGAACAAAACGGGAAAACAACAAACAATACCTCTGTAAAAGATCCGGTTGATTAAGGAGACCAGATCCGATATAGATTGGATAACTCCGATCACCTAGATCCACATCGACTATGGTGGGAGCAACACCGGAACTCGATTTGCTGGTGTGGATCACCGGAGTCGCAGCCGAAGTAGCACAAACTTTCATTGGAACTTTAGCTGGACGTGACCAAGAAAGGGAAAGAGGACGTATTGGAATAGAGTTTTCAGATATAAACCCTAGAACGTTCTTACAGGGACGGTGGTGGTTGTTGGTGGAGACAGAAATGTTGTGTTTGGGAGAGAGTGTGGAATACGATGTCGTCGTCGCCGCCGCTGCCATGGAATAGTTCGATGGGGGTTGAGAAGTGGTTGGTGAGGATGAGGAATCTGTGAAGCCATGGAGTATTTGAAGAGGGGGTGGTAGGTGAAGGCAGGCTTTGCGACTGCGGGTCACCTCTCCATTCCCCTGTTTTTAACGGTCACATGTTTGGGTCAAAATGAAAAAAGCTACAATTGTTTCAATTTAATAATTATTTTATCTTTATCGATATTTATATATATATTACTCTTACAAACCAGATTTAATTACTCTTGCAAACCAGATTTATTAAAAGTCTTAAAAATAATTTTTAATACACAAATACTATACATTTATGTATATTGTCTTAAAATTCTTAAAAATAACTCATAACACATTAAGTACTACTATTTTATGCATTCAGTCATAAAATCTCTTAATCTACAATTAAAATAACATATAGTACAAGTTACCAATGCACGTTATTTTTTTTCTTTTCATGTTCACAAGATACTTTTGACACATTTCACTCATTTTTTCACTCTCTCATACCTCTATGTCTTCTCCTCATCCCCAAAGTGAGATTCAAACCGATATTCACCATGATTTATTAAAAATTCTTTCATTCATCTCTTATTCAATTGCTCTAGAACTCTCGGTCTCGCTCTCGATTTCTTGATTCTTTGCTCTTGGTGTAAATCGAACACATTTATAGAATCGTTTAAATATGTTGGATTTTAAATATATTAAATTTTAAATTGTCATACAATTATTTTCATCGATAGACTGTAATTGGAGTCATAACTCTTATTTATTCAAATTGTATTAATATGTAAAGACCAAGTGTAACTTATATCATCGTTAAATCTTCTCTAATAAAACCAGTGAAACTTCAAAATCGTTAAAATTCAAAGCTCACGCCGCATTGTACGGGTACACAACTAGTAAATATTAAATTTATCTGATATCAGTTGATTTTACGACATTGGTTGATTTTGATGTGTCATTTTTTAATATAATCAAGATTAAAAGTTAAAAGCATTTTCATCAATTGTGTTAAGAAAAATTTATAATAGAGCATGAAAACTTAAAATCTCTAAAAAAAATTGCATTTAACTACAACAGTTATTTTATTTTAGCAATTCTAATATTAACTACATTAATAAAATATTCAATACATTTAATAAATATTATTTCTCTCTCTTGTTACATTTAGTTTCAATAAGTTTAATTGGTTGGATATGATTAAAATAAGTTTAATTGGTTGGATATGATTAAAATAAGTTTAATTGGTTGCACTACGTTGTATAAATAATCGTAACACATATAGCACACAAGATATGTCTCGAGAGTCGCTATCATGTTGTCAATAACTGACTTAACTAGTTACGAAACGGAGATTAAGATCTCACTTATTGTATGACTCTTTCTCATTAAATGGTTCTTTCGCTGCATACCAGTATGTGGTACTAAGTCTGTCAATCAATTAACCTTAAACAAGCAATTGAATTATTTTGGAGGGTAAAACAGATTATTACACAGATTTAAACATTTATCACTTTACAAAACAAATAGTCTTGTTAATTCTGTTACAGACTCCAACACCAGGTATTATCAATCATAGATGAAATAAAACTACATACTTTAACACCTCTTAAAAACAAATAACATCTAAGGGGAGAAACACTAAAAAAATAGTTTAAAAAGGTTATTTATCTTATTCAAACAGTTTATCCAAGACAAAAAAAAAACAGTAAGCGTCAAATGGTCATTCAAATCATTCAAACACTTTATTCAACTAAAAAAACAATTTAGCTTTTTTTCTTTTTTTAATTAACCTGGATATCCAGCCCGTTATACGAGCCGACTAATCTCAGGATGACCACCTGCTTTACGGGTAGCCCGGAATCACCGCATTTGAACATCTGTAGCCACAAGGGGATTTTTAATCCTCCTTGGATTTGAACCTGAGACCTCCAGACACTTTGACCTTTGGAGCTCAAGCCTATTTCATACAAATGTGATGAAAAATCAACCAAAGAGCATATTGATGGCTTGTATATATCCATTAAGCCAAGAAAGTTCCCTCTCCTATATTCATACAACCCCCCTAAATTCGAGTCCTACCATAATGATGATGAAACCAATGGTTTTTCTGACACTATTGTTGTCATATGTCAACTCTTTTCGAATTTATGTCATCACTGCGGATTACTTGTTTAGCGACAACACAAAGATGTTCAATCTCTACCTATCTCATGCTAGGTTTTTATTTTTATTTTTTCAAATAACAATATTTTATTTGTATGTCCTCTTTTATGTACAAATTTGGTGTAAAGAGGTGTTATTATACTTGTTTCAAACCCTATTTGTTGATTAGCTGTAGATTATCCAGTTGTGTAACACTCAAGATATTATGTCGTGGGATTTTAGAGTTTTAGTTTGTCGTCATTAGAGAAGGAAAAAAAATCCTTCTGGAGATTTGAAGATCAGGCGAAAGATGAAGGATAAACTGGCATACGAATCGATTAAGGCTTTTTGGGTTTTACGTTGATTAAGGTGTGTTTTCCTTTCGTTTCCAAAATTGAAAGTCCCTTTATATGTTTATTTATGTGGATAAGTTCAGAATGAGTATGGAATTGGGTGTTGGCTGGAGGGCTGTCAATTTGTCATGGACGCCATTTTACATCGAGTTTGGTTAAAAATCAAGTGTTCAAACTAGAAATTGGAACTCATTAGTAAACCATTTTAAGTTATTATTATTTGTTAGATGAGGGTAGTGGTGCTATCATGCCAAAAGAATCGTTTCGAACAAGAGCGAAAAACGAGCCCAATCGGAGGACAATCATGGTTGTCAAGTCAGGTGGTTTGACAGACAAAATTGGGGCGGGATTCACCCACACTTGGGCACGAACTCTTAGATTGTTGGATATGATGCATTTGACTTAGTTGTTGGGTTCCTCATTAAGGCAGTGTTTGGTACATGGGACAGGACAGGACAAAACTTACTATCCCACGTTTGACAGGACATGGGACGGGACAAGAACTCACTATCCTACGTTTGGCACGACATGGGGCAGGACAAAAACTCATTGTCCCATGTTTGGCGCAACAAGGGACAGGGACAAGAACTAGGACAATGTTGGACAGTGTGAGACAAAAAAGATTTTTTTGTTCCACCAAAATAGATGGGACAAGAATGAGACAGTGCTAGTCACGACCCCGCCACCACCGACGGCCATCGCTAGCCACCATTGGCCATTTTCACCTTTTCTTCCACTACAACAACCTCCTCTATCACCTCCACAACCACCGAACACCACCACTACCACTGTTGGCCACCTCCACCTCATCCTCTACTACACCAACCTTCTCCACAACCACCATCACTGATCACCTATGTCCATCACCACCATCACTACCACCGTTGGCCACCACCATGTCATCCTCTACTATAACAACCTCCTCCACCACCTCCACAACCACCGTCTGTCACCGACCACCACTACCACCGTTGGCTACCTCCACCTCATTCTCTACAACAACAACAACCACCGTGGGCCACCTTACCTCCACCATTACCACCACCACCATCGGCTACCACGATCACTACCCACCATCACCATTACCTCTACTCCATCGGCCACAACTACCTCCTCCACCATCGTCGACTGCCACCACCACCACTATCCACCATCTTCATGTCCTCCACAACCACCCTAGTCCACCACCACCACCGCCCATTGCCACCACCACTAGTACCGTTGATCATTACCACCTTCGGCTACTACTACCATTATATGTGTTTATGCATATGAAAATTGTGTAAAAATGTTCATAAATTAAATTATTTAATTAATCATTTATTTTATTTGTGTTAATTATAACTATTATATGATATATAAATTTATTAGATTACCTTTAGGGGCAACTTGTTTAGTTATGTCATATCCGGTCCTAGTTGTACCAAATACCAAACAGACACTTGTTGTTTATGCCAAAAATCACACCGAGTAAAATTTGTGTCACAAACTCCAAAAATTGTGCTAAAAAGACAACTTAAGGTTTCGAATGTGGAACTTTTAACAATTATAGATCAATCAACTTCAAAATCAACACTGATTGGAAATAAAAAAATAAAGATGGTGAACTTAAGGAAATTGGTGACACAAAAAAATCCTTAAACAAGCAAAACTGAAGATCAACATGATTCAAAATGTCATCAAATTCATGTTTCGATGTGAAGAACAGGAAGATAGAAATAAAACGATGATCGAACAAACCTTTTTTTATCCTAATGTTCCTCAACCTATTTTTTATCTTTACATGATTTAACCCCCATAATATATATCTATATATATATATATATATATATATATATAGACTTGGGATCATGTGAGACTAATAGCTTTTCGTGAGACTCGTAAGACCAATTCTCAACCCATGAATTAGATCTACAATCTAAACATTCATAATCACAAAATTGTCACTGTGCAACTTTAAACCATTAGATCGTTAGCTTATAAAGTTGATCAATGAACATAAATTGATCTTACGGGTCTCACATGAACCCAACCCTATATATATATATATATATATATATATCTCTATAGGGGTGGGTTCAAATAAAAACCACTCAATTTGTAAAAACCGTGAAAACCTCATTCAACCAATCATAAATTTTTATTTTGTTTATTTTTTTGTAATTATGAGAGGTTGATTAACCATTTTTATTGTGGAGGGTGTTAATCATGGATATTATTATCTTCATTATTTTAATTTTAGAGAAATACATGAAACAGTTTCATTAAAATTTCATTAAGTAGTATATGAAACAATTTCATAACCACATATGAAACAAC
>NW_020200582.1:92721-94192 GCF_001531365.2 Cynara cardunculus var. scolymus | reverse complement strand
TTCACAAGATTAACAATTTCATGAAAAAATTTCATAAGATTAACCACGGATGAGAGTAGTTTTTACGATTTTTACAAATTGGAGTGGTTTTCATTTTATCGCTCCTCTCTCTCTCTCTCTCTCTCTCTCTCTCTATATATATATATATAGGGAAGGGTTCAAACGAGAACCCATGTGATTTACGAGAATGCGAGAACAATCCAATAACCACATATTGTGATAAAAAATAAAATTAAAAGATTTTTAAAACTAAAATTGAAATTTAAAAAGATTCAGAAAATATTAAAATTAAAAGGGTAATAATGGAAATGATATCATAAAATCTTTTAATACGATTACACGATCATGATTATCATTATCTAATAAACGGTTAATCATGTGATATGGGTGCGATAATTATGTGATTATCACACAATTATCACATTATCGTTTATATCAACACGATTTGGTGTGATATGGGTGTAATAATCATGTGATTATCACATTATCGCTTATATCAACACGATTTGGTATGATTTGGGTGTGATTTGGGTGTGATAATCATGTGGTTATCACACAATTATCACAAGAATTCCGCTCGGCTAGGGTTAACTTAGAAAATCGACTACCGATTCGGTGTGATATGTGTGTGATAATCATGTGATATCACTATCATAACAGCGCACTCGATTTGATCATGGTTTCAATCGGTTAGGATTAGACGATCACACATTTATCACAACGATTACGGGCGAAATCCACTAAACGATTTGGTGTGATATGGGTATGATAATCATGTGATATCACTACTATAACATCACTTGCGCATTCAATTTGATCATGGTTTCGATCGGTTAGGGTTAGACAATTACACATTTATCACAACAATTACTCATGGTTTCGATAGGTTATGGTTACACTTGATTGATCATGGTTTCGATAGGTTATGGTTACACAATTACACAATTATCACAAGGGGAGAGGAGAGGAGAGAGTGGAAAAGAACGTGCAGAAAAAAAAGAGATAATTATGACTAATTAAAATAAAATAAAAATTATAAAATTAATTAATTATATTACTGCCTTTGTTAATTTATTTATATTTAATATAATTTAATTTATTAATTAAAAAAATTTGAGGTTATTAGATTGTTCTCGCATTCTCATAAATTACAGGGGTTCTCGTTTGAACCTCCACCTATATATATATACTCCTCTATATAGGGGAGCGTTCAAATAAAAACCACCTAATTTGTACAAACCGTACAAACTTTATTCAACTAATCATAATTTTTCATTTTGTTCATTTTTTTGTAATTATGAGAGGTTGATTAATCATTTTTATTGTGGATGATGTTAATCATGGATATTATCATCTTCATTATTTTAATTTTAGAGAAATACATGAAACAATTTCTTTAATTTTAGAGAAATACATGAAACAGTTTCATTAAGTAGTATATGAAACAATTTCATAACCATATATGAAACAA